>NC_081797.1:320000-345000 GCF_963082965.1 Carassius carassius
CCAATTCGTTCATTAGTGTGGTAATTGGCAATCCGGTGCTTTGTAATTACAAGGAAGTAACCTCACAATCCTTATCTGTGTCTAAGGTGTGAAAATGTGTGTAGAGTTTTACAAATCACTGTGTGTAATGTTTTGCAAAAAGGGTGAAGCAGACATTGTGTGTAATGTTGTGCAAATCTGTGGAGGTGTTTTGCTCATTGGAGTACAATTTTGCTAATTGTGTGGAAATTTTAATTTTAGTGTGTAAACAATCGTGAAAAACTGTAATAAATGTGGGTGAGGAATCCCCAAATGTATTTAAACATGGATCTGATCAGCCAGCAGCTAACATCGCTACTAACAGGCGCTCAAGGACAAGCAGACAGCGGCTTTCAGCTCAGAGCGCAGCCGAGCCAAGGACTCTGATAGTGGGTGACTCTGTTATCAGAAACATCCGTAGCAGGACTACAACAACATGCTCAAAGTTCAGTCGTTCATCAGTGGACCACTCCCAGTAAGGGGAACAAATATGTTTTAACAGTTGCTTTGGCTGAACACATGGCTACAAAGATCTTGTAATATAAAAGGAGTGAATTTCATCGACAACTTCAATCTTTTCTGGGGCCATAGACAATTGTTTAAACCGGATGGCCTCCACCCAAACAAACTTGGTGCTAGAGTGTTTAAGGACAATATCTACTTTTCCCTCCGTCATCCTTCAGCAGAGTGTGTCAATCCATTCAGCACACACAAACCGGGTCTGAGTCATCATGTGGTTGACATATCCCACAAGGACACTGATAACACCACACAGCCAAAACAAGCACTGCTCATGGACACTATCCCGGCTGAACCATGCCCACAGAGCTCCTCACAGACTGACTGTGATGTATCAAAACAGCTACAAGATTCAGCACCCAGGGATTACTTTCTGGAAAACAGCCAGGGAAGCCAGGACAACATATCACAGCCACTAGAAACACCAAACAAAACAAAAAAAACAGCGCCCCCCCCCCCCCCCAACCACCAAAGCCTGTGGGCCCTATTTCTGCTGACTCTATTTCAGTTTTATCACATGATAGAAAGTTTAAGGCCATCTCAAGCCGAAAGGCAAACTCATCTAATCTGCGGCCTATTATGCATCAAACCAAGATTGATGTAAAGACACAAAGCACAGCCATCAAGTTAGCATCTTTAAACATTCGCTCACTAAAAAATAAATAATTTCTAATGAATGACTTTATAACCACAAACAATCTGGATTTTATGTTTCTAAATGAAACATGGCTTGAAGACAGCTGCAATGCAACAATCCTTAATGAAGCAGCCCCTCCTAACTTCACTTACATGAGTGTCTGCAGGACTGTTAGGAGAGGTGGGGGTGTAGCTGCTATATTTGAAAGATGTCTATCAATGCAAGCAAGTGTCATTTGGTCAGTACTTGTCTTTTGAATATCTAGGGATTGTGCTGAAAGGTGCTCCACACTTTCTGTTTATTATTATTTACAGGCCTCCAAAATACTCTCCAGCCTTTGTTGAAGAGGTCACAGAAATGTTATCAATGATTTCCTCAGAGTTTGACTGTTTTGCTATTGCAGGGGATTTTAATATTCACATAGATAATTCAGAAAACAAAACTACAAAAGAAATGTTAACGGTTCTAAACACTTTTGACTTGACTCAGCATGTGCATGGACCCACACACCTAAAATCGTCAACCTGCTATCTTGACACACTTCCCACATCTTTTATCAAAAGTGTGCTTAACTGCTTAGAAGCAGATCTTTTAGAAGTGGTGAACACCTAACTTCTTTCTGGGACATTTCCAAACTCCTTAAAAACTGCAGTTGTTAAGCCCCTCCTGAAAAAGAGCAATCTTGATAACACCATTTTGAGCAATTTTAGACCAATATCTAATCTTCCTTTTATAGGCAAAATTATAGAAAAGTTAGTTTTTAATCAGCTGAACAAATACTTAAACTCAAATGGATACCTGGACAATTTTCAATCTGGTTTCCGACCGCATCACAGCACAGAGACAGCACTCATTAAGATAATAAATGATATTCGCTTAAATTGTGACTCTGGCAAAATATCGGTGCTAGTATTGCTAGATCTCAGTGCTGCGTTTGACACTGTCGATCATAACATACTACTAGAGAGACTGGAAAACTGGGTCGGGCTTTCTGGGATGGTACTCAAATGGTTCAGGTCATACTTAGAAGGGAGAGGTTGTTATGTGAGTCTAGGAGAGCATAAGTCTAAGTGGACGTCCATGACATGCGGAGTCCCACAAGGCTCAATTCTTGCACCGCTCTTGTTTAGCCTGTATATGCTTCCACTAAGTCAAATAATGAGAAAGAACCAAATTGCCTATCACAGCTATGCTGATGATCCCCTCCTTGAACTGCCACCTTGACGTGGTGGAGGGGTTTGAGTACCCGAATGACCCTAGGAGCTATGTTGTCCGGGGCTATATGCCCCTGGTAGGGTCTCCCAAGGCAAACAGGTCCTAGGCGACGGGTCAGACTAAGAGCGGTTCAGAACCCCCTTATGAGAAGACTAAATCTAAGGACCGTGACGTCGCCCGGCATGGCGCAGCCGGGGCCCCACCCTGGAGCCAGGCCCGGGGTTGGGGCTCGTATGCGAGCGCCTGGTGGCCGGGCCTCTCCCCACCGGGTCCGGCCGGGCTCAGCCCGAAGGAGCGGCGTGGGGCCGCCTTCCCGTGGGCTCACCACCTACAGGAGGGACCGTAAGGGGCCGGTGCTTAGACAATCGTGCGGCAGTCGAAGGCGGGGGCCTCGACAGCCCGATCCCTGGACACGGAAACTAGCTCTAGGGACGTGGAACGTCACCTCACTGGCGGGGAAGGAGCCCAAGATTGTGCGTGAGGTTGAGAGGTTCCGACTAGCGATAGTCGGGCTCACCTCTACGCACAGCTTGGGCTCTGGAACCACACTCCTCGAGAGAGGAAGGACTCTTCACCACTCTGGAGTTGCCCATGGTGAGAGGCGGCGGGCTGGTGTGGGTTTGCTTATAGCCCCCCAGCTCAGCTGCCATGTGTTGGAGTTTACCCCGGTGAACGAGAGGGTCGCTTCCCTGCGCCTTCGGGTCGGGGATAGGTCTCTCACTGTCATTTGTGCCTACGGGCCGAACGGCAGTGCAGAGTACCCGGCCTTCTTGGAGTCTCTGGGAGGGGTGCTGGAAAGTGCTCCGACTGGGGACTCCGTCGTTTTACTGGGGGACTTCAACGCCCACGTGGGCAATGACAGTGACACCTGGAGGGGCGTGATTGGGAGGAACGGCCCCCCTGATCTGAACCCGAGCGGTGTTCAGTTATTGGACTTCTGTACTAGTTACAGCTTGTCCATAACGAACACCATGTTCAAGCATAAGGGTGTCCATCAGTACACGTGGCACCAGGACACCCTAGGCCGTAGGTCGATGATCGACTTTGTGGTCGTTTCATCCGACCTCCGGCCGTATGTCTTGGACACTCGGGTGAAGAGAGGGGCGGAGCTGTCAACCGATCACCACCTGGTGGTGAGTTGGATCCGATGGCGGGGGAGGAAGCTGGACAGACTCGGCAGACCCAAACGTACTGTGAGGGTCTGCTGGGAACGTTTGGCCGAGTCTCCTGTCAGAGAGATCTTCAACTCCCACCTCCGGCAGAGCTTCGACCGGATCCCGAGGGAGGCTGGAGATATTGAGTCCGAGTGGACCATGTTCTCCACCTCCATTGTCGAAGCGGCCGCTCGGAGCTGTGGCCGTAAGGTTTCCGGTGCCTGTCGAGGTGGCAATCCCCGAACTCGGTGGTGGACACCGGAAGTAAGGGATGCCGTCAAGCTGAAGAAGGAGTCCTATCGGGCCTGGTTGGCTTGTGGGACTCCTGAGGCAGCTGACAGGTGCCGGCAGGCCAAGCGGACTACAGCCCGGGTGGTTGTGGAGGCAAAAACTCGGGCCTGGGAGGAGTTCGGTGAGGCCATGGAGAAGGACTATCGGTCAGCCTCGAAGAGATTCTGGCAAACCGTCCGGCGCCTCAGGAGAGGGAAGCAGTGCCCTACCAACGCTGTTTACAGTAAAGGTGGGGAGCTGTTGACCTCAACTGGGGATGTCGTTGGACGGTGGAAGGAATACTTCGAGGATCTCCTCAACCCCGCTGTCACGTCTTCCATTGAGGAAGCAGAGGCTGAGGGCTCAGATGTGGACTCGTCCATCACCCAAGCTGAAGTCACCGAGGTAGTCAAGAAACTCCTCGGTGGCAAGGCACCGGGGGTGGATGAGATCCGCCCTGAGTACCTCAAGTCTCTGGATGTTGTGGGGCTGTCTTAGCTGACACGCCTCTGCAGCATCGCGTGGCAGTCGGGGACGGTGCCTCTGGGATGGCAGACCGGGGTGGTGGTCCCTCTTTTTAAGAAGGGGGACCGGAGGGTGTGTTCCAACTACAGGGGGATCACACTTCTCAGCCTCCCTGGGAAAGTCTATGCCAGGGTACTGGAGAGGAGAATCCGGCCGATAGTAGAACCTCGGATTCAGGAGGAACAGTGTGGTTTTCGTCCAGGCCGTGGAACACTGGACCAGCTCTATACCCTCTACAGGGTGCTGGAGGGTTCATGGGAGTTTGCCCAACCAGTCCACATGTGCTTTGTGGATTTGGAGAAGGCATTCGACTGTGTCCCTCGCGGCGGCCTGTGGAGGGTGCTCCGGGAGTATGGGGTCCGGGGCCCTTTGCTAAGGGCTATCCGGTCCCTGTACGACCGGAGCAGGAGCTTGGTTCGTATTGCCAGCAGTAAGTCAGACTTGTTCCCGGTGCGTGTTGGACTCCGGCAGGGCTGCCCTTTGTCGCCGGTTCTGTTCATGATTTTTATGGACAGAATTTCTAGGCGCAGCCAGGGGCCGGAGGGGGTCAGGTTTGGTGACAACACGATTTCGTCTCTGCTCTTTGCGGATGATGTTGTCGTGTTGGCCTCATCAAGCCAGGACCTTCAGCATGCACTGGGACGGTTTGCAGCCGAGTGTGAAGCGGCTGGGATGAGAATCAGCACCTCCAAATCCGAGGCCATGGTCCTCAGTCGGAAAAGGGTGGCTTGCCCACTTCAGGTTGGTGGAGAGTTCCTGCCTCAAGTGGAGGAGTTTAAGTATCTTGGGGTCTTGTTCACGAGTGAGGGAAGGATGGAACGGGAGATTGACAGACGGATCGGTGCAGCTTCTGCAGTAATGCGGTCGATGTACCGGTCTGTCGTGGTGAAGAAAGAGCTGAGCCGCAAGGCGAAGCTCTTGATTTACCAGTCAATCTACGTTCCTACTCTCACCTATGGTCATGAGCTTTGGGTCATGACCGAAAGGACAAGATCCTGGATACAGGCGGCCGAAATGAGCTTTCTCCGCAGGGTGGCTTGGCGATCCCTTAGAGATAGGGTGAGAAGCTCAGTCACCCGGGAGGAGCTCAGAGTAGAGCCGCTGCTCCTCCACATCGAGAGGGGTCAGCTGAGGTGGCTCGGGCATCTGTTCCGGATGCCTCCTGGACGCCTTCCCGGGAAGGTGTTCCGGGCGCGTCCCACTGGGAGGAGACCCCGGGGAAGACCTAGGACACGCTGGAGAGACTATGTCTCCCGGCTGGCCTGGGAACGCCTCGGTGTCCCCCCAGAAGAGCTGGAGGAAGTGTCTAGGGAGAGGGAAGTCTGGGGTTCTCTGCTTAGACTGCTGCCCCCGCGACCCGGCCCCGGATAAGCGGAAGAAGATGGATGGATGGATGGATGGATGGATGGATGATACCCAGATTTACCTAGCCTTATCTCCACATGACTACAGCCCCATTGACTCCCTCTGCCAATGCATTGATGAAATTAATAGTTGGATGTGCCAGAACATTCTTCAGTTAAACAAGGAAAAAAAGGATTTTATTGCTTTTGGAAACAAAGATTAAGTTTTCAAGGTGAATGCATACCTTGACTCTAGGGGTCAAACAACTAAAAATCAAGTCAGGAATCTTGGTGTGATTCTGGAGACAGACCTTAGTTTCAGTAGTCATGTCAAAGCAGTAACTAAATCAGCATACTATCATTTAAAAACATTGCAAGAATGTTTTGTTTCCAGCCAAGACTTGGAGAAACTAGTTCATGCCTTCATCACCAGCAGGGTGGACTATTGTAATAGGCTCCTCACAGTCCATCCCAAAAAGACCATTAGACAGCTGCAGCTCATCCAGAACGCTGCTGCCAGGATTCTGACTAGAACCAGAAAATCTGAGCATATCACACCAGTCCTCAGGTCCTTACACTGGCTTCCAGTTACATTTAGGATTGACTTTAAAGTACTTTCACTCGTATATAAGTCACTAAATGACCTAGGACCGAATTACATTGCATATATGTTCACTGAATATAAACCTAACCAGTGTTGTGCTAGTTACTAAGAAATAGTAACTAGTTACAGTTACTAGTTAGTTAATTCAAAGTAACTCAATTACTTTGTTGATTACTTACACCAAAAATTTACGCATTACTGTTAAAAGTAACATTTTAGTTACTTTTTTAAAGAACTTTCTTTATTGTTCCCATTAATGCGCTTTTATGCGTTATGGTCTATACAAACACAAAGTGAAACAGAAAGTCATTTTTAAACACTATTTTGATTAAGTCAGACCAGCACAAACTGAATATTGTATATCACAAGGATTTCTGAAATAAATAACAAAACACCTGAATAATATATTCAGAATCAAAAACTAAAGTGGCTTCTGCATCATAAAAGCTGTTGTGTTGAGCCCTTAAAAATTTTCCCTTCACAGCTTAAGTATGAAAACTATCAACAATGGACAACATAACACAAAACATTTTGAAATAAATAAATGAAAGCAATCTGAATTGTTCAGAACCAATTTCGAGAAACATACATTCATACATACATATACATACAGTTTGTATATATATATATATATATATATATATATATATATATATATATATATATATATATATATATATATATATATAGGCTATATATATATATGTATACCGGTATATATATATATAATAAAATATTATTTTAATCATGCTGATTTTTGGAGAAAAACTGAAATGGCACTCTTCGTGTGATATTGATTAACTACATAAAATGATATAAATATATACATTTTCTAACCCCCATATCTTGAATTTTGTGATCATTCACATTTATTTATAAATGCATTTGAATACACCGAATAATGCAGTGAAAGAACGCACTCAAAGTGCACACGTGCACTAGTATGACTTCATCATGTAACTTTACATTGGCCTAAATGCGTGCACTTTTTAGGCACGATTTGTTTAGTTTTTGAATATACTTGATACTGTTAAAAGGCACATCATTAAAACAAAAAATACGAGTTCACATATCACACCTAAACACGCGTGGAAAACATAAAAATGCCTATCCATATAGGCTACAGCTGTGATTCGCGAACCCCAAACTGACTCAAATGATTCGCGAACCTGCTGAAAACTTCCAAACTGACTCAAATGATTCGCGAAACACTTCCGAACTCCCGATATGACTCAAATGAATCACGCTCCGAACTCCCAAAATGACTCAAATGATTCGCGAACCCGCTTTGAACTCCCAAACTGACTCAAATGATTCACGAACCCACTACGAACCCCCGAACTGATTCAAATGATCCGCGAAGCCGCTCCGAACTCCCGAAATGACTCAAATGATTCGCGAACCCGCTACGAACTCCCAAAATGACTCAAATGAATCACGCTTCGATCTCCCGTACTGACTCAAATGATTCACGAACCCGCTACGAACTCCCAAACTGACTCAAATGATTTGCAAACCCGCTTTGAACTCCCAAACTGACTCAAATGAATCACGCTTCGATCTCCCGTGCTGACTCAAATGATTCGCGATCCCGCTCCGAACTTCCCAACTGACTCAAATGATTCGCGATCCCCAAACTGACTCAAATGATTCGCGATCCCGCTCCGAACTGACTCAAATGATTCATGCTCCGAACTGCCAAACTGACTCAAATGATTCATGTTCCGAACTCCCGAACTGACTCAAATGATTCGTGAACACGCTTTGAACTCCAGAACTGACTCAAATGGTTCGCGAACCCGCTCCGAACTCCAGAACTGACTAAAATGATTTGCAAACCCGCTTTGAGCTCCCAAACTGACTCAAATGAATCACGCACTGAACTCCTGAACTGACTCAAATGATTCACAATCCGAAGTTCCCATCCAAATCAAATGACACTGCCAGCGCTACTATTGGCTTAGTTCTCCAATTCCATAACATTTACTGAAATTAAGGTACGAAAAGTATGTTGTTAACAAATAAAATATCAATATTTCCATTCCGAACTGCTTTCCATGTCGAAACATCCACGAACATAACCAGGTGAGCAGATCACTCTCTCACTATTTGATTGCTCTAGTCTTTATCCACTCATCATCCTCATCCACCAATCAGAACGCACGAGAACTCTTTGACCACAGCTGCTGTGCTTCAAAAGCTCTTGCAGCAGCTCAACACTGGTTTTCTCTGAGGTGGTCGGATCACATCAGATTGTGGTTAATCTTGCAGATCATGACTTATATCTACTCTTCCTCTCCCTGCAGTTTGGTAATATAAAGATTCCTCTTTTGAACTCCCACCTCTTCTGTGGGTTTTATTGTTCTGGGTCTGAATTTGGGCTCCTGGGGTCTCAAAAAAGAAACATTTTCAATCTCCAAGGTGAACATTATGACAACACCAGTGTTGTGATAGTTACTAAGAAATAGTAACTAGTTACAGTTACTAGTTACTTAATTCAAAAAGTAACTCAATTACTTTGTTGATTACTTACACCAAAAAGTTATGCATTACTGTTAAACGTAACATTTTAGTTACTTTTTTAAAGAACTTTCTTTAATGTTCCCATTAAGGCGCTTTTATGCATTATGGTCTATACAAACACAAAGTAAAACAGAAAGTCATTTTTAAACACTATTTTGATTAAGTCAGACCAGCACAAACTGAATATTGTATATCACAAGGATTTCTGAAATAAATAACAAAACACCTGAATAATATATTCAGAATCAAAAACTAAAGTGGCTTCTGCATCATAAAAGCTGTTGTGTTGAGCCCTTAAAAATTCACAGCTGAAGTATGAAATCTATCAACAATGGACAACATAACACAAAACATTTTGAAATAAATAAATGAAAGCAATCTGAATTATTCAGAATCAATTTCGAGAAACATACATGCATACATATACTGTATACATATATATATATATGCTGTTAAAAAGTGAAATCTATGTTATCATGCTAAGGAGCTGACTGAAAGCCGGCGACTCCACAGTAGAGACAGGCTGCATGTTTTCAACAATGTTTCACCTGTATGAGAAAAACACACAGAGAATCACTTAAGACACATGCTGTAGACCCATTCCACATAATAATATTCATTAAAACTGTATGTTAACATGTAGGAGCTTGCTGCATGAATCCGTGAGTAGGCTACAGTTTACAAATCCATGGGAACGGATTGAGAAAGTGTGCGCGCAGATTATGAATTTGTGGGTACAGATTCAAAAACCGAGGGTACGATTTACTAAATCTGAGTGTAACATGGGGAAGCCTGCTGATCTGACAGTTGTCCAGAAGGCAATCATTTACACCCTTCACAAGGGTAAGCCACAAACATTAATTGCCAAAGGTGGGAAGTTGTGGCCTAGTGGTTAGAGAGTTTGACTCCTAACCCTAGGATTGTGGATTCGAATCTCAGGCCTTGTGTGTTCACTGCTGTGTATGTGCGCTTTGGATGGGTTAAATGCAGAGCACAAATTCTGAGTATGGGTCACCATACTTGGCTGAATGTTACTTCACTTCAAAGAAGCTGGCTGTTCACAGAGTGCTGTATCCAAGCATGTTAATAGAAAGTTGAGTGGAAAGAAAAAGTGTGGATGAAAAAGATGCACAACCAACCAAGAGAAACTCAGCCTTATGAGGATTATCAAGCAAAATTGATTCAAGAATTTGAGTGAACTTCACAAGGAATGGACTGAGGCTGGGGTCAAGGCATCAAGAGTCACCACACACAGACATGTCAAGGGATTTACTGAACCACAGACAACATCAGAGACGTCTTACCTGGGCTAAGGAGAAGAAGAACTGGACTGTTGCCCAGTGGACCAAAGTCCTCTTTTCAGATGAGAGCTAGTGTTGTTTTTCATTTGGAAACCGAGGTCCTAGAGTCTGAAAGAAAGGTGGAGAAGCTCACAGCCGAAGTTGGTCCAGTGTTAAATTTCCACAGAATGCTGGTGTTGGTCCATTGTGGGTTTAAAAAAAAAAGTCACTGAACCAGTTTATCAAGAAATTTTGGAACACTTCATGCTTCCTTCTGCTGACCAGCTTTTTGAAGTTGCTGAATTCATTTTAAAGCAGGATTTGGCACCTGCCCACACTGCCAAAAGCACCAAACGTTGGTTAAATGACCATACCACCTCAGCAGTGCCACAAACTGATCACCGCCACACCAAACTGAGGCAGTAATAAAAGCAAAAGGTGCCCCTACCAAGTATTGAGTACATGCACAGTAAATGAACATACTTTACAGAAATGTTTTTTTTTCTTTCTAGTATTCTAATAAGTAAAATTTTGTAAATTGGTGGGTTTTTGTTAAATGTGAGCCAAAATCATGACATCACAAACCAAAGACTTAAACTACTTTAGTCGGTGTGTACTGAATTTATTTAATACACAAGTTCAACAATTTAAGTTGAATTATTAAAATAAATGAACTTTTTCCATGACATTATAATGTATTGAGATGCAGCTACATATATATATATATATATATATATATATATATATATATATATTGTGACGAGCGCTCCCAGAGGAATCAGCGTCACCCTGGCAACCAACAGAAAGCATCTGCACGTCCTCGTCACCGGCTGATCGGTCACAGCTGCTCCCCGTCAGCCTACACGCTCTTAAACAGCACACGCTGCACTCAAATGACGGTCTCGAACCGAATGCAACGCTGGTCTATATCCTGTCTCATTTCTTTTCACCAGGCACCCTACACTGTTCTATAAATCCACCCTCCGGGACATTTGATTTCACACACCTCTTGTCGAGTGATTCTTCACCCCGTGACTATATATAATGTGTGTGTGTGTGTATGTGTTTGTACATTTGTCTAAACACAACACAAACTGAGAAACATTAGACAAAGAAATGACAGACAAGACTGTCAGAGGAGACCCCTGACACCTATAGAACCTAGTCCCGAAAAAAGCTCAGAAAAATGAAGGGCAAATGTCACGTCCGTTGAAGTTACTCTAAGTGTTTGCTGTAATTGAGTAAAATATATACAATCTGTCCACATAAAATGTTTATGTAAATGTGTCATTTGGACACAGCTCTTCTGAAGGGCGTGACCCAGGTAAGGACACATGCCTTTGATGGACGGTGAGCTCCACAGCTGACTATAAAGAGCTGATTCTGTTGACATTAATGACAGAAACAGTACACACTTCGACAAATACAATCGTTCCAGTTAATTTTGCAGGAAAAATGGTGTACCAATGGATCAGGATTAGCGCTTTGCTTATCTTAATCAATGTGAACCTGTCTAATCAAAGTAAGGATTTATTTTCTTGTTTATATTTAAAGAGAATTGTTTTGTCTTAAAAGTTTCATATATGAAACACTTTATTTGATTAGAAATGTTTATAATATGTCATTTCTAAATGTTTAGCATAGATATATTGAGGTTTAGTTTTTTGATTTATGTCTAGAAGTAACCATTAAAAAATTAACCTTGTTTTCCCCCTATTCTTTTAATGTTTCTCTCATCTAAATCAATTTTTCATAGTAATGAAGCTCTAGCGCCTTGTTGAATGTGTCAGGTGCACATGAGTGTACTGCTGTAGTGTATATATGAAGCAGTATATTTAGTATGCAAAAATGTACAGTGTGAAAATAATTATTTGTTCACCTGCTGATTTTGTAAGTTTGCCCACTGACAAAGAAATAATCAGTCTATAATTTTAATGAGAGGTTTATTTGAACAGTGAAAGACAGAGTAACAACGAAAGAATTCTGAAAAATTAATTTAAAAAAAGTTATAAATTGATTTGCATTTTGAGTAAAATAAGTATTTGACCACTTCGCAAAACATAACACTTGGTGGAAAAACCCTTGTTGGCAATAACAGAGGCCAGACGTTTCTTGTATTCTATCTATTTATCATTCTTTCATTCTATCCATCTATCTATCTATCTATCTATCTATCTATCTATCTATCTATCTATCTATCTATCTATCTATCTATCTATCTATCGTTCTTTCATTCTATCTATCTGTTCGTCTGTCTGTGTATCTATCGTTCGATCTATCGTTCTATCTGTCTGTCTATCATCTATCTATAGTTCTTTCATTCTATCTTTTTCATTCAGTCTTTTCTGAGACACAATCTTTTTTGTTTAAAGCACTATATAAATAAAGGTGACTTGACTTGACATTCAACGGTAAGTACATCAGTGATCTCGTGAGTGACAAGGCTTTCAGTTGTGACTTGCTGATGAATCTACCTTGCTTATTAGGAAAAAGAGTGCAACAGGTATTTATAAATCTAGCGATATGTAGTTTTTATAGTAAGCAAGATCTGTTGTCAAATGGGTTTGGTTTGCACTTTAGCCAGTAAATAAAAGGATTGTGTTGTTTTTGTTACAGATTCTGGCATCATGAAAGATTTTCCATTTGGCTTTCATAACAAGACAAATCAGACATTATTTGAGGGAAATTATAGTGCAGGGACTTACAATGACCGAACTATAAGAGCCATTGAGCCACTGGATCATTTCCTTAAAGGCTTGATTGTCACACGTGTCATGCCCTCAATCTACATCTTCATCATCCTGGTTAGTCTGCCCCTGAACGGTTTGGCCATGGTGACATTCACCTGTAGGATTCAAGAGAAGAAACCAGCTATGATCTACATGTCTCAGCTGGCGTGTGTGGACCTGCTCTTCATCCTGCTTCTGCCTCTAAAGATCCACTACGAGCTGAATGCTTCAAACTGGGTGTTCGGTGAGGCGGCCTGTCGTTTGCTCACTGCATCTTACTACGGCAACATGTACTGCTCTGTACTGCTGATGATGTGTATGAGTGTGGACCGGCTGCTGGCCGTGGTAATTTCCCATCGTCTCTCTGACCTGGAGGAGTGCAAGGAAGGCCACATGTGTTTGTGTGGTGGTCTGGCTGCTGACACTCGTTGGCATAATACCACTTCTCATGATGAATCAAACAACCGAGTTTGAGCATGGCATCACCTGCTTTGACATTTTTGCAGATTCTTCAGTGATGTTATACTTCTATGTGTTCTTAGTCCTTCTTTGCCTCAGCTTCGTCCTGCCGCATATTGTCATCTTAGTGAGCTACTCTATTATCATATATGTGCTCTGTACTAAACATGATCACTCATCATCTTCCTCAGACATTCGTAAGAGGTCTGCAATTATGGCTTCTGCTGTGGTGACTGAGTTTGTTGTGTGCTTTGCACCATCTAATGTCCTCCTGATGTACCACTGCATTTGTATAATCAATGGTAGCAATGGGTTGTATACCTACCCACCTTACATGCTGGCTGTGTGTTTGGGAAGCTCAAGTGTTTTTCTGGACCCTCTGCTGTACTACTATGGATCATCTCATTACAGACAGCAGATCCGCTCTGTGTTTTCTTTTTTGGTCAGTAAGGCAAAAAGAGCTAACATACCATGAAACACAATCGCAAAAAGCTTAAAATTGATTGGCATTTGATAAAATTATATTAATATATTTTATTAATAACAGTTACAATTAATATAATATTAATACAGTAGTGCAAATACAGTGTATGCAGTGTATAAGGACACCGAACATAGCATGAAAAAGTAAGCTTCAAGTGCCAAAATGCTTCAGTAAAACAACAGTGAACTGGGTCTGATCAGATGTTGTTATATGTCATTAAAACAAACTTTACTCTTCTGTTTTAAGGCCCCGGTATACTTCAAACGAAATTGAAGAATGAACTGATATGACGTTATTTCAAACAAAATCAGTCCTAAACGAAGTTCATTTTGAGTTTGCTTTGGTAGCTCGAAACGGCTCCCCAAAGCAAACTTTTTGGGGGAGTTCGCTTTGGCTCCTAAACACCTTTAAGATTCCCTTGGCAATCGGTGGATATGTTCTGAAACTCCACCTTCTTTGACGCACAATTGTTTTTCTCTGTTCATTCCTCAAACATGATACTTGACTCTGAACTAATCATTACTTATCATTATTTTGTCTATAATATTCTGACCATTGGGCCCCGTCTCACACCTAGATTGCCTACACTTCTTCATTTTATTTTTGTTTTGTTTACACTTGATCGTTGTGACACACGTTAACATTAATTTACACCCCGCCTCCAGCAGCGAGGGGGTGATGGAAAGTTTGTTTCTCAGCCTTTCTCAGCCACTCAGCCTTTCGAATTTCTTTTTGCCCCAAAACGAAGAACGAAACGAACTTCGACTGAAGTATATCGGGACCTATATACTGTGCTCATACACTGTTTACTGGAGACCAATTAGTGAAATGTCCCTTAAATAAAGTACTGTTACTTTACTTACTATACTGTACTACACTTTGTGATTCTTTCAGCTCTCTCTCCAGTGCTAAGATGCATTTTTAAAGCAGTCACGTTTGCTCCTGTTTATACTATCCTGAGATTCTGACTGATGCGTCAGTTGTGCTACTGAAAGCTTGCTTATGGATAATTGTGTTATTTGAGTTCCCACTGTGACACTACAGTTAATTATTTGTTGTGTTTATGTTTTATGAATGAGAATATAAAATATCTATAAGAGGCCAACTTTGGAGAAATCATTAAAAAAGGAATATACAAATTCCTTTTTTAATGATTACTAACTACTAAACTACTAAATTAATAAGTAAAACATTACATTATTGAAGTGTTTACTCATGGTCCATTGGTGACATTATGAATGAATCTTTAATTTAGAATTTGGTTTTTAACTGTGTTAATGCATTAAGCCATTTTTCGATTGACGGTTTTCTTGGGGACAAAAATAATATACATGTGGTCTTTCCATTTGGATTATACTGCCATTATTTTATCAATATATGGTCCACAAGAAATCTATGAATTGGTTGTTCCTGGTTGTTGTTTTACAAGTTATAAGTACTTCTAAATAGCATGGTAAGTTCATTGATTAGCTAATAAATGCAGTGTCATTTAATGTTTACCCATCATATTTTTGTCCACATTCTGAAGGTTTTGAAATATTAAGGGATGTGGAGGTGCTAAGATGTTGTAACATGGTTTTGTTTTTCTTTTTGCTCAGAAGAAAACAAAAAGCAAAACAATCCGCCATCAATCCGATTACAAATTGATTATTTGGGTGCATGTAAACGTAGCCAATGTAAAGACCAACAGCTGAACCACAACTGACCTGTATCTATGAAAACATTGATAATAATCAGAAATGTTTCTTGAGCAGCAAATCAGGATATTATTCTGATTTCTGAAGATCATGACACTGAAGACTGGAGGAATGATGCTGAAAATACAGCGGAGCATCACAGAAATACATTACACTTTAACACAGATTCACACAGAAAACAGATGATTTACATTATAAACATATTTTATAATTTTAACTGTATTTTGATTTAAAAAATGCAGCTTTAGTCTGCAGAAGAGACTTAATTCAAAAGCTTTTGACTGGTAGGTTTTAATTGACTGAGGAAGTGAGCGGTTTGACTACATCATTCACAGTGCTTTCTGGGAAGATGTCTTGCACCTTTGCTGCTTTAAATAAAACATAACTGAATTATAAATGGATGAAATACTTGTGAAGATGTGGACAGTCACTGTTGTGGCCTGTTTGTGATTATGACCTCAATGTGTGTTGTTAGCTGGAATCAGGTAAACTGTGCACCTGCTGGTGTGTATCTGGGGTTGAGTACGGCCAGCAGACAGAAGCGCAGGGCGTTTTTGGCCTGAAAGCTGAGCTCAGTGATCTAGATGATGGTGATGGAGGCGTTCTGATCTGGAGACAAACAGCCCACACTCAGTTTGATCACATCTGAACTCTGATCGCTCTCCTCCAGCAGAAACACCTGCTGACCTGAACTCACAGCATCATCATACTGATCCCATACATGTGAGAGACAAACACATCCATAAGCACCAGGACAACCCAAATTACTGTAATTCCAACTGACATGGGCATCCAGCAAGAATGGGCAACTCCGGCTGTGAAGGACCACTGTCCTCCAGCGTTCCTCCAGTGCTCGATTATGGTAGGGTCTGAGCAGGAATCGAACACCTGTCATAGATAAAACACAACACCGCTGCTGCTTAGACTCACGCTGTGTTTGTCCTGCACCTCTACAACAATCTCCTGCTCTCTTATAGATTTTAAAATATTGCTTATTACTTATAAAGCCCTGAATGGTTTAGCACCTCAGTATTTGAATGAGCTCCTTTTACATTATAATCCTCTACGTCCGCTACGTTCTCAAAATCCAGGCAATTTGATAATACCTAGAATATCAAAATCAACTGCGGGTGGCAGATCCTTTTCCTATTTGGCGCCCAAACTCTGGAATAACCTACCTAACATTGTTCGGGAGGCAGACACACTCTTGCAGTTTAAATCTAGATTAAGGACCCATCTCTTTAACCTGGCATACACATAACATACTAATATGCTTTTATTATCCAAATCCGTTAAAGGATTTTTAGGCTGCATTAATTAGGTAAACCGGAACCGGAAACACTTCCCATAACACCCTATGTACTTGCTACATCATTAGAAGAATGGCATCTACGCTAATATTTGTCTGTTTCTCTCTTGTTCCGAGGTCACCGTGGCCACCAGATCCAGTCTGTGTCCAGATCAGAGGGTCACTGCAGTCACCCGGATCCAGTACGTATCCAGACCAGATGCTGGATCAGCACCTAGAAAGGACCTCTACATCCCTGAAAGGCCCCCCAACTGAGCCTGGTTTCTCCCAAGGTTTTTTTCTCCATTCTGTCACCGATGGAGTTTCGGTTCCTTGCCGCTGTCGCCTCTGGCTTGCTTAGTTGGGGACACTTCATCTACAGCGATATCGTTGACTTGATTGCAAATAAATGCACAGACACTATTTAACTGAACAGAGATGACATCACTGAATCCAATGATGAACTGCCTTTAAACTATCATTTTGTATTATTGACACTGTTTTCCTAATGAATGTTGTTCAGTTGCTTTGACGCAATGTATTTTGTTTAAAGCGCTATATAAATAAAGGTGACTTTGACTTGACTCTCTGATCCTGGCTACTCGCTCTGATCACTGAAAAAAGAGCTGAAATATGGGACTGTCCCCAGGAAAATGGGACGTCTGGTCACCCTACCTAGATGGCCATCAGAACAAGACCACAGGAACCAGATGAGTCCTCTGCACAATCTGACTTTGCTGCAACCTAGATTTAAACAGGTTTTATCTGGTCAGAGGAAAATGGCACACTATTGACACATTTAATACTCTAAAGACGCTTTGACACAATCTGCATTGCAATACGAGCTAAATAAATAATGGTTTCTTTACTTGACTTTACAATGTGCTGATTTAACATGGATGGACAGTGGCAAGCAAAGTTATATAGTTAGTTTACAATATTAGTATTTTTCTGAAACACTCCTATTATTTCACTTCAGAAGATACTGATTCATCCACTGCAGTCGTATGGGTTACTGTAGTCTTATTTTTGTGTTGCTGAAGTGTTATTCCAAGCCAGCACATAGAAAAGTGTTTTTGCTAGTTTCAACAAATGCATTTACACCCATCTGTTCACCCATGGGCCTGCTTATCAGAAAACCAGATGTGTCCAGGAGAATTTTTAGAGTGTTGCTATTTTGTGTGTCAACTGAAAAGAATAGCATGATTGACCAACTAAAACCTGGTCTAGAGTCAATATTTCAGTATTGTTTTTATGTATTTAAAGGGCGCATTAGTAATATGCGCACAATGCTTGTACACTGCGTATTACACATACAGGAACTCACAGCAGCACACAAGCATGCCAAAGATTAAAAATTAAAGGATTATAATATAAAATATTATTATTGTGTACTCCTATGCCTGCTTCACTTCAGGGGGCATTGGTGGAATCTGGCTTGTGTCATAGATGGTCTGCTCATGCACTTTAACCTCATGCAAAGGCAGATCCATTTCCTCTCTGGAGCGGTGTTCAGTCTTTGCCCTTTCTAATTGCAAGTGCAAGCAAAACTAGCTTTTAAAGGGAATGGGAGATAAGACTCTGACTGGTTTACTGCACGTTATGTCCAAAACACACCTATGTCTCATTAAAAGTGCACTAAGCAATATTTGAAAAATTGAATATTTTTGTTACGATTCAGCATGAGATAGGACCAGCGTTAATATCGGATACAAATATATTGTTTTTAGCGCATCTTATATTAGCCAAAAAATATCAAAATGTTATGTTAAACCTAGTCTGTCATCAAGCTAGTTAACACTGCCTTGGTGACATTAATAAAAGATCTAGCCAAACTTTACAGTAGCGGAAGCAGTTCAGGAGATACAGTGTTGTTAATAGGTTTACATCTAATATTATTATACTGAGAAAAGACACACACATGCGGTTCAATCAATAAGGAAAAAAGCGATTTTAATTTTCAGCAGATCTCAAGACAATAATGTACTGTAGTCAGCACTGATACTTCGAGATGATTTATAAAACACAATTTAGGTGTCTGCCCTAATTGAGCCCATAGATGTGACTTGGAAACGAAGTGCTTCCTTGCTGAACTACTTGGAAACCATCGAATAGGTGCATAAGAGGCAGATTAATGTATGTGTATATTATAAAGAAAAAGTATATATATATATATATATATATATAAAATCAAAAAGCTGAAAGTTATGGGTTAAATTGTCAAATTCTGCAACACTTGATAATGGATGGTTGGCCAGATGTTGTCAGATACATCACAAGATTACCATCAGATACACTATATCCTCTAATCATTCAAAAAATTGCTAATTGCTCTTGCTGCAGAAGTCAAACGAGTCAGACGAGCTCTCAGGTCGCTGCGCCTTCTGCTGACATCAGGGTCCTCAGACAGGAGCTTCTGCACATCTTGCTTTTCCAATAATTTCATTATGTCAATAGACAAGAGCCGAGCAGTCTCCTGCAACATGTAAAAGGTGATCATCAAGGGCAGCTGGTCAGCCAATCTCTGCACCACAATCTGAAAGAAAACAATTAGAGTAACGTCCTCACACCACAAGCACAGAGCAATTTGTGTTACTAAAAACTAAGATCTACCTCATAATATGCCTCCAGCATTTCACTGTACTTGCACTGTTTGTCAAAGACAGGTAACTCCTTATCTGAAAAAGTCTGGTTTGTTTTCTCACTCAAGACCTTCAGGAAAATGGGATCTTGAGTGAAGATCCAGTTTTCCATTTTAAACTGCTCAGAGATCCTCTGCTCTGCCTTTTCTTGTTGGTTAAGCTGAATGTCGTTGATTTTGTCCTATAGAATCAAGGAAAGAAGTACAAAGGAAAGAAAACTTGACCAAACTGGACTAAATATCAATCATCTTTGACATAGGAGCAACTGAAGGGTATTATTTACCTCAGTGATGTTTTGAAGGACTTGATAGTTCTGGAAACACTCATTCACCACGGCAGTGAACTGCTTAATGATGATATCTGCAGAAGAGACACGTAAATCAAAATGATTCACGATTCACATAAGCTATAACTAATAGTCTTTCAGTTCTTGATCTCATCTTTTGGTTTTATGATGGAGGCTGTCCACAATGACCAGAAAGTCTGTGTGATGGTACCTTTTATGGCATTGAGTAATTCAATGGCTGGATCCTTAATTTTGGCCACATGGTCCTGCAGAATCTTCTCAAAAACGATGTAGTTGCTGAAGCCGGGCAGTTCCCTCCCTCTGTAATTCTCACCTAACTCTTTTGAATTTTTAACTTTTGGAAACAATATGGATTTCTTGTGAAATTAACTGACCTTAATTTTCATTAGAACTCTGTGCTTCTTAATAAATGTGAAAATATACTCACAGGATGGCTTTGTACTGGTAAGATAATCATTCCACTTCCTGAATTCAGCACGGATCTGGAAAAACAAACTTTTCCCATTCTTCGGCTCTCCTGATAACAGGGACTTGATTTTCTCATTGAATCCATTTAGGGTCTGTGAGGAAAGATAATAATAATAATAACAATAATAATAATGTAACAGGCTCGTAATATATATATATATATATCTCATGAGCCTGTTATATTATCATTATACAGGACTTGTTGGAAAGGTAAAAGAGGTATTGTCTGAACAGAAAAGAGAGCATTTTCAGGGGCTGTTCGCAGAGAACATGCAATGAATCAGAATAAGCTATGCTATAATATAAAAAATATTAAGGTAATTGCAATATGGTTAATAATCTCATATTGTTTATATTTCTTGCAGTTAAGATATATTCTTTCTCAGAGTTGTTGTAGGTTTTAACCGGTTCTGACTTTTCTCATAATCTGAATTGCATCTCACAATTTTTTTTCTGTAAATTCGGAGTATATCCATTTTAAGGGGCAGCAGGTTTCTTGGACAAGAGAAATTAATCACAAAATGCATGTTTTGTTCAAGACACTTCTTGGTGCATTTGCTCTAGTATGGTTTCCGCAGATTAGACGCTATTGATAGTTCTCAGAAGTACGAAGACTTGATGTCTTGAGGTCCTACCTCAATGAGGAATTCCTTGGCTCCCTCGAGGTCTTCTGGAGGGCCAGCCTCACAGTCACGAAGTGCTCTTTTCACACTGCACAACTGTTTTTGTATATGCTGTTGAAGCGGTGGCAGTGAATTCTGACAAAGATAAGCAAGATACACTTTAATTATAGTATCTCAGTCCATCCCGTCAGGAAGTGCAGTTCACTAAATGTGGGACTTTTAGAAACATACTTTGATATGATCAACAAGATCCAGCGTCAGTTTGATGGCAAGACATTTAATAGTCACTTTACCCTCTTCTAAGAGACATCTGTAGAAAAAAAATAAGGCACTTTTTGCAAAGTGGATCGTTTTAGTTCATGTACTGTTGATGGAAGAGAAGAACATAATGGCAAAAGTGAACATCACACACACAAACACACACATGCATACGTACATATGTATAATTTGATCTTTTTTAACCTTAATACATTCAAGAGTCTGCAGGGATTCTTTCTGTAATATACTTCCCTCAATCTTATAAATCTATATTACAAATTAATAATAAAATATTATGCCTTAAGGTTACAATGAATTCCATTCATTTAAAAAAAATTTTTTGCATTTTTTTTTTTTTTTTTTTTTTTTTTATCAGGGCAGCTGTAACACTTTGAGGCAAAAAAAAAAATCAAAAATAGTTTAAATAAAAAAATATACATGCCAAATAAATAAATAGAGTTATTAGTATAGTGTAACCTGAAGTAGTCATGGTTTTGGAAGAAATCTCTCTCCATCTGTGCTGCCTCCTCCAGAGGAACTTCATCATTGATCTGCTGTTGTCCTCTACACTTGACCATGATGTAACCTTTGCGGAGAGGAATCACTTTGTTGTGGACAATAGCCAGAACGCTCTTCTCTGTTCCCTTGTCTATGAGGTCTGGCTTGGTCAAAATGGCTGTGACAATGAGAAAGTCGTTTTATAAAAAGTAGATTTGCTGACAAACGTGCTTTTAGAAATTTGGTGAGATGTCAGAAGTTGTGCACATCATCTGCTTCATTACCCACAGTCCTTTTGCCCTCAGGATCTACTTCTTGTGCCATTTTTAAGGCTTCTGTTGTTGCAATGTCAATGTTACACGGGACCACTACCAGGTTTATAGTCTCACGTTTCTTAATATATTTCATGATCAGACGTTTTATCTACAAGACATAGACATAGTTTAAAAACTATACGTATACTACTTTGATAATGTATGTGGTGTGCAAGATCAGATTAAATGACCCACCTGTTTTCCAATATCCTCTGGTTGTCCTTCTACCGGGACTCGGGCGATTCCTGGCAGATCGATCAGTGTGAGGTCACACACATCTGGTGAGAGGATCTCTAAAGTGATGAGCTCATCACATATTCCTACCCCTTTCCCTGCCAGCTCATTCTGGGCTGTAAAAATCAAACTGTATAAATTATCATAGACAAGCCATTGTGAAGAGGCTAGATGTTTGAGACTTTAACTGAATGTATATTTCAGCATCAATAGTTTGACAATTTTACCAAAATAATTGTGTACTGCTTATACATTGTTAGCTTGGCAACATGCTAACAACAGATATATACAGATAATTGGAATGCTTAATTGATAAATCAGCATCCAAGACAAATGCATTTTATAAGACAATAAAAATCTAAACAGTTACTGATTACAGTTACAGATTATTTAATTTTGAAATGATCTTTTTATTATGTACCAATAACAGTCTTACTAACCTGCTGCTACATGTTCTTCAACTAATGAAGGATCTGCAAACTCAATTTTCTTCTCTTTGGGAGCTGACTGTGCAACCTTTCCACTCCCCAGTTTGCCGGGTTTAAGACCTGCTGCAAAACATGGTTTAAATTCAAATTCATATTCAAAAGCTTTATTGTCTATCCCCACAGGGGTAGAAAATTGTCTTTAGACAAAAGGCTCAACAAACAATATACAACTATCAATACACAGCTAACAACAATACAAATACAACAGACAACCACACAATTTAAGATAAGCCCCTCCCCTATTTCCTATTTAAAATGTCAACGGCCGTCGGGATAAAAGATATTTGGCCTTTTTCGCCAACGGTACTTTAAATCGTCTACCAGATGGAAGTAAATCAAATGAGCTGTGCAGAGGATGGGCAGGGTCTGTCACAATAGCAGATGCTTTCCTTTTTACTGCCACAATATAAAGATCAGACAGGGTTACTTGTTTCTCACCAGTAATTTTACCAGCTATGTTTATAATCCTTAAAAGTCTATTTCTGCATTTAACAGAAAGAGAGTTGTACCAGGATACAATGTTGAAAGTAAGCACAGATTCGATAAGGGATTTATACACCACAATCAGAATATCTTTTTCCACATTAAAGCTCCTCAGTTTCCTCAATAAGCCTAGACGTTGATATGCCTTCTTAAAGACACTTTCTGAGTGTTTGTCAAAAATAAACTGGGAATCAATTTCTGTACCCAGATATTTAAAAGATCCCACCTGCTCAACTTCCTCTCCATTAATTATCAAGGGTTTAAAACATGTGCGTGCATTAATTACCCCGGAGCACATTTCTTTTTGTCAATATTAAGCTGGAGAAAACTCTCCTTTGTCCAGGCCATGATGGAGTTGACAAAATCAAAATAAATATCCAGTGATTGGGTATCTCTCATACATCCCACCAGTGCCATATCATCTGCATATTTTATCAGCAAACTACTCTCTCCATGCACTTGCAGAGCACTGATGTCAAAGCTACTGGTCTGTAGTCCTCAAGCGCCTTAGCATGAGCTTTTTTCAGTAACGGGATGATGGTGCTTTCCTTCCATGCCCGTGGTACAACATTAAAATCAAGAGACAGCTGAAAAAGTTGTGTCAACACACCCTTCAGCTGAGATGCACATTCCCTCAGTACCTTGCCCTTTATTCCATCCGGTCCTGATGCCTTTTGGGGTTTGACTTTCATTAAAACCTTTCCCACATTTTGTTCCTCAATTCTTATGGGGAGAAAATCAGAGTGCTCTATAGGAGTCCAGTGCTCATTTAAATAGTCATCATTAAAACGGGCATAAAACTGATTCAGTTCAGTAGCAAAGCTGGCAGAGTCAGGGCATTGGATGCTGTGTTGCTTCTGATTTCTTCCCGTCATAGTATTTATGCCCTGCCATGCCATCCGTGCATTCCCCATTGTAAACTTTTCCTTTACCTTGCGTTTATATTGCTGTTTGGCCTGCTTAATTTTTAGCTTCAGATCTTTCTGTAATTTCTTAAAACCATATCTATCGCCATTTAAAAAAGCTATGTTTTTAAGATTTAAAAAATGTTTCAGATCCTTTGTAACCCAAGGCTTATTGTTAGGGTAACACCTCACATTTTTTACAGGAATGACACTGTCAACACAGAAATCTACATACCCAGATATGGAATCATTAAGCATATCTACATCATTTCCACAATCCTTAACAAATACATCCCAATCTGTTACTTCAAAACATCCTCTTAGTTTTTCAGTGGATTCAAAGTCCCATACCTGGACAGTCCTAGTTTGCACTTTCTCAGTTTTTAATTTTTGCTTATATCGAGGTAGAAGCAGAACAGCATTATGATCGGAACGACCAAGAGGCGGATGTGCCTTGGAGATGTAAGCACTTGGTATATTTCCATAGCACAAGTCCAATGTTTTTTCCAGCCTAGTAACACAAGTGACATATTGCTCCAGGTGCGGCAAGTGTGTAGCAAAGTCACATCGATTGAAATCTCCGAGCAAAAACACCGGCTGATCTCCAACTCTGTTTACAATATTATTAAAAATATCTGCAATGCATTCAGCAGCTAATATAAAATCAGGACCCGGGACGTACACCAGTATCACTGTTATTTGAGTAAATTCTCGAGGGAGATAATGAGGTCGGAAGGAAACCACCATGATTTCATAATGTTTTGAGCAGTCGGTTTCCCTCAGCGTAAAATTTGTAGCCCATCTGTTATTCACAGCCATACACAGGCCCCCACCAACAGCTTTCTGTGTTTTAAAGGTAGCTCAATCAAACCGAATCAAAGTAAATCCATCAAGGTAAAAATCCGCTGTTTCCTGGGAGAGCCAAGTCTCAGTAAAACAGAAAAGGCTTGTGTGACGATAATCCCCATCATATTTGATCAACGCAGAGAGTTCATCAGTTTTATTTCTCAGGGACCTAACATTTGATAATATGAT
>NC_081797.1:350000-497500 GCF_963082965.1 Carassius carassius
AATGCTCTCGTCTAAATGACTGTGAACCTCTCCCCTCATTTTCTGTCTGTAAAGATAGATGTACATACTTCATGTAAAGGAAAAAAATCACAAATTGTATTGTATTTCTTTCAGTGTTTGGCCTTACATACATAGTTTCTCTTTTATTTGTTTACTGTGTTTTAAATTCACGTTTGACTGATGCAATATCTTACTTATCTGTATCGTGCTGTATCATGATCTTTCTGCCTGTGTGAGAAGTTGTAATGCTCCGCAAAGAAAGCAGCATAAAACTCTTAAACATTAACCTGTGTCATGTGGATCATTTACTGAGCATTGAAAAATAGCCTTTTTCAACCATTACATTAGGTCGATTTTAAAACTGCACTGTAAAACAATTGTGAAATTTTGATATTCTCATCCTGGGTTTTTCATCCAGTCACCATAAAACTTAGTCAATATGATCTAAAGACATTGATCTCAAAATGTGTGTTGTAACTTCGTCGTCCAATGGCTGATTTTGAACTTCAGTCGTTTGCTCATTGAAGGAGACCAAACACATAGATGAGTCTAATCTGTGTGGTTATTAGTGTGACTTATTCTTAATATCTTAAATACTGTCATGGTAACAGCAACAAAATAAACATGTATTATTGCACTGTGCTTTTGTGGCTCATACTTAACTTTTGGAAGATGTCCACAAAGATTGAATCAATAACAACAGAATCCATCTACAGATTAAGGCCTAGTCCACACGTGCATGGGTATTTTTATAAATGAGTTTAATACATTTTATAAATGAGACGAATGGCCAAACCACATAGAAAAACTGTCTATCCACACATAGATCATGTGGACAGGGTCTTAGTTTGTTCTTTGACCTAGTTTCTTCTCCTGTTATTCAGTTAATCTGTCCATCCCTCGTTAGTCACCCTACTTAAGTTCTCCTCTCTGTTCTGGTATTTGTAGGCTATTGTATTCGGTTAGCCCTATGTGTGTGTTTGCTTCATTCTTTTGAAATTATTGAAAGAATTAAGATTACCTTCTTCGCTGTGCACTCTCTGTCTTCATTCCAGCACGTAGGCGTGACAGACTAGCTGACCTTTAAGAGTAAAAGCATATTAGCAGCATTATTTACCTTGTTTGTTGTAGTTGTGTTTGTTATGGATAATTTCACTGCCATCACCCTGCTCTGTGCTTAGCAGGGGGAATTAGCCACTTTAGTGGAGTCCTGTAGATACTCCACAGCTATCCTGCTCCGGGGCAGGTTATGTTCTGGGTTAGAGATCCCAAACTGAAGCTGGACCAATCAGATGTGAGAGAAGTGACACATGTCTATATATATAGATGAAGTTTGGCTTTAATGATAATTACCATTCTATGATTTATATAATTATTGTGATTCATATTATTATTATTATTGTAATTATTTATCTTTTACACAGAAGCAATTTTAGTTTAACAGTTATTATAAATCATTTATTTTAAATAAATATGAAAGTATACAGATCATGTATTATAAATAAGTTGTAATATCAAAAGATTGCACTGTTTAAAAAAAAAAGTCTGACCTTACATGTTCAAATATCTCTCACTATAATATTTTCAAATGTATAAACTAAGTTAACAAGTTTCTCTTCTGACTGCACTTTTATTTTACACAAGATTTTTTATTTCATTTTTCATATTATGTTTTAATTTGTCATATTCTTGTCTCTCAACCTTTAGCATAACCTTTAACCTTTAGTTTTGGTGAATCTCGCTGGGTCTCTCGCGAGAAGTAAATCAAACCTGCTCTGTGTTGCAAGGCTCGTGATTGGCTGTTCGCCAGTGATGTCACACATTCATGTGCACGCGCTCCACAAACTCAGGATCAAAGCCTGAGCTGACAAAGAAAGTTGATGATCAGCCTCATGGTACCAACAGAGCCGGATTGGAGAGGTTTGGTTTTGTCAACTCAAAACTGATCTTGTAACTCTGAATTGGTTCAGCTACCATCATGGTACAGGCCCCTGGTGCGAGAGCAGTCACCAATGAACACTACGGTGGATGAGATGGTGACGTGCGAGGGCACAGAGGAAACTCCACCCACTGCACCACTGCTGAGGGTGAGCTAAGACAGGACTTTTATTCTGAGGTACTTCTTCCTTCATTGTCTGAACTCTCTGCCTGTCCTGCCTGACTGACCATGGAGGTCTGTTTGAACTATTTGTCTGCTTGGAACTGTCTGTTTGTCTCAGTGTTGAACTGAACCTCTGCTCATCCTCAGCTTTACATCTGTGGAGTGGATTCCGGTTCTGTTAGTCTCCATCTCCATCATGCTCAGAGGATTGCCAGTCTCCACCTCCAGCCTCCGAGACCCGGATCTGTCTTGGCCCGTCGACCCATCAGCTCCACCATGTCTCCTAACTCCCTTCTCTCCACTGTGGCTCTTCAGTCCAGTCCACCTTGGTCCTGTGTCGCTCTGGCTCCACTTCGGTTTTATTTACTACTATTACCATTATACTATTATATGCTCATATGCTTATATGATAGTTGCCTGGTCTTATACAACCTGAATTCCGGAAAAGTTGGGACATTTTTTAAATTTTAATAAAATGAAAACTAAAGGAATTTCAAATCACATGAGCCAATATTTTATTCACAATAGAACATAGATAACGTAGCAAATGTTTGAACTGAGAAATTTTACACTTTTATCCACTTAATTAGCTCATTTAAAATTTAATGCCTGCTACAGGTCTCAAAAAAGTTGGCACGGGGGCAACAAATGGCTAAAAAAGCAAGCAGTTTTGAAAAGATTCAGCTGGGAGAACATCTAGTGATTAATTAAGTTAATTGATATCAGGTCTGTAACATGATTAGCTATAAAACCTTTGTCTTAGAGAAGCAGAGTCTCTCAGAAGTAAAGATGGACAGAGGCTCTCCAATCTGCGAAAGACTGCGTAAAAAAATTGTGGAAAACTTTAAAAACAATGTTCCTCAACGTCAAATTGCAAAGGCTTTGCAAATCTCATCATCTACAGTGCATAACATCATCAAAAGATTCAGAGAAACTGGAGAAATCTCTGTGCGTAAGGGACAAGGCCGGAGACCTTTATTGGATGCCCGTGGTCTTCGGGCTCTCAGACGACACTGCATCACTCATCGGCATGATTGTGTCAATGACATTACTAAATGGGCCCAGGAATACTTTCAGAAACCACTGTCGGTAAACACAATCCGCCGTGCCATCAGCAGATGCCAACTAAAGCTCTATCATGCAAAAAGGAAGCCATATGTGAACATGGTCCAGAAGCGCCGTCGTGTCCTGTGGGCCAAGGCTCATTTAAAATGGACTATTTCAAAATGGAATAGTGTTTTATGGTCAGACGAGTCCAAATTTGACATTCTTGTTGGAAATCACGGACGCCGTGTCCTCCGGGCTAAAGAGGAGGGAGACCTTCCAGCATGTTATCAGCGTTCAGTTCAAAAGCCAGCATCTCTGATGGTATGGGGGTGCATAAGTGCATACGGTATGGGCAGCTTGCATGTTTTGGAAGGCTCTGTGAATGCTGAAAGGTATATAAAGGTTTTAGAGCAACATATGCTTCCCTCCAAACAACGTCTATTTCAGGGAAGGCCTTGTTTATTTCAGCAGGACAATGCAAAACCACATACTGCAGCTATAACAACAGCATGGCTTCGTCGTAGAAGAGTCCGGGTGCTAACCTGGCCTGCCTGCAGTCCAGATCTTTCACCTATAGAGAACATTTGGCGCATCATTAAACGAAAAATACGTCAAAGACGACCACGAACTCTTCAGCAGCTGGAAATCTATATAAGGCAAGAATGGGACCAAATTCCAACAGCAAAACTCCAGCAACTCATAGCCTCAATGCCCAGACGTCTTCAAACTGTTTTGGAAAGAAAAGGAGATGCTACACCATGGTAAACATGCCCCGTCCCAACTATTTTGAGACCTGTAGCAGAAATCAAAATTGAAATTAGCTCATTTTGTGCATAAAATTGTAAACTTTCTCAGTTTAAACATTTGCTATGTTATCTATGTTCTATTGTGAATAAAATATTGGCTCATGTGATTTGAAAGTCTTTGAGTTTTCATTTTATTAAAATTTAAAAAAACGTCCCAACTTTTCCGGAATTCGGGTTGTATATAAATGTAAATTTTCTTATAGCAAGAAATAAGTCAAGCTTCTAAAAGCATAAACATTTTTATATTATGTATATAAAATATCTTATATTATATACTGTGTACTAACCTTTCAAGAAAACCTTTCTGAGAGCTATCACTATCGTCATCATCACTTTGATATGGAGAATGGAAACCTGAACTGGTCATTTTCCTGAATGTGAGAAAGAAAACAATAAAACGTTTCAAGAATATGTCCTTGATAATGTCCATGCTTTTTGATGTCACCCAAAAAGACTGCTTGTGGTGATGCTGAAAAATAAAATGGTTTGTCAGTATTTAAGACTGAATTTATAGTGTATCACACCCATTATGCAAATGCAAGTAAACATAAGAATATAAATGCCATTAGACACAGACAGAATTAAATGTCTTTTAGAATGGCAAATATAGGAGGAATATGGCAAAGTCATTTATACGTGCCAAACTTCTTGCTGCCAGCAGGTGGTGCTATAACTATAGCTGAATATTGGCCTTTAGATGTCTTCAGGCCAGGACTCTTATCAAACATGTGAAGTTTGTAGCTGATTGGGTATTTAATGACTGAGTTACAACAACTTCCTTTTCCAAGGCGAAACATTGAACTTTAGCAAAAACTCAAGAACCTCTCTATTTATTAGATTAGATTAGACTGTCCAAATGTAATGCTTATGTCGTTTTAACCTTAAATGACTCAAAGACTGAGGTTATTATCATTGGCCCATCTGACAATTTCAGATTTAACATCTCAACCTTGGATAGCCTGGCAGTTTTTGAATCAAAGTGTGTTAAAAATCTTGGTATAAATAAAAGAACTACAACTAGAACTAGATGTCATTAAATCTCTTGGAGGAGTTTGTTACAGACGAAACATGTCACTTCCTGTTGCCAGGAGGTGTCGCTATGACTATAGCTGAATATGCAAATGTAGGTCTCTTCAGGTTAGGAGTCCTATTAAATATGTAAAGTTTGGGGCAGAACAGATATTGTATGCCTGAGTTATAGCAACTTCCTGTTTCATGGCGAAACATTGAAATTTGTCAGGCCACCACGGACACGCCCTTCAACGAAAACTCAATATCTTCAAAATTGAACATCTCAAAGGGCTTTAGGTTATACTTACCAAATTTGGCATTGATCTGATTCAATCTCTAGGAGGAGTTGTTAAAATACAATACCTCAAAATTCCAAAGATTCCTGTTGGATTTGGGATTTTGCTCCAAGATACTTTTTTTGGAGTATTGGTGTGTTAAATGTGTGTTATGTGTGTATTTCTGTTCATGTATCCTATATTAGATGTACATTTTCTGCCACTTCTGGCATGTGTGCAAAGTTTCATGAGTTTTCGAACATGCTTAGGCCCTTCAAAAATTTTCTTAGTTTTGGGGAAGTAGAAGAAAAAATATGGCTGCAAGAAGCATTGATGGGCCCAAGCCATCAGTGCAAACACCACCCTGGTGGCATCAGGAAAACGGTGCGACATGGGGACATGGATTTACAGCACAGCTCTGGCTGTCTGGTGTTAAGGGTTACACTATAACATCAAGATATTGAAACACAGACACACAAAACTGGAACAATATATAAAACTTTGCTAACACTTAACAGTAAGGTTTCAGTTTTTAACATTAACTATATTAAATAACATGAAAAAGTGTATTAATGCTAGTTAATATTAAGTTAAAAACTAATACATTAATATTAGTAACTTTAAATTGTAATAATGTACAGAATTAACATGAACATTTTTATGTTGTTTAATGTTAGTTAATGCTTTAATTAATGTTAACAAATGAGAACTTATTGTAAAGTGACGTGACATACAGCCAAGCATGGTGACCCATACTCAGAATTGGTGCTCTGCATTTAACCCATCCAAAGTGCACACACACAGCAGTGAACACACACACACACACACACACACACACACACCCAGAGCAGTGGGCATCATTTATGGTGCGCAATTTTATGGTTAGGAATCACACTCTCTCACCATTAGGCCACAACTTCACCCACTTAAAGTGTTACCAAAACGTTTAATGATCTATAAGCATTTGTGAAATACAATCACTTAACAAAAACTACTGTAAATAATTGAGTTTGAGATCAGTTTTAAAGGTTTGGAGTGAAGAGACAGCACAAAGGTTCCACACATGCATCTGAGTTCTGGATTAGCTGTAAGGGTTTAAGAGTTTTGTAAGAGGGCACTGTAGAGCCCATGTGCCACGCCTGTGTGCCAAGGTGTGTGCCAATTCTGGGTTTTTGAGCATGATAAGGGCGCCAAAAGCCTTGAGGGGGTAATTTTGCCCCCTTTGGGGCTTGGGCCCTAATAAAAAAAAAAATCTTAGAAAAACAATGTTGCAATGTAAGTTGCATATATTTATATATTTTTACAATTGACTTCATATTGCACTAAATAATTATAGTTATCTCATACTGAATTTTAGACCACCAAAATAATAGGTACAGATTTCAGGGGGGGGGGGGGGAGAAAAACACATAAAGTGAAGCAAAGAGAACACAATTTTTCTCAAAAAGGATTCAAAAATCCTCAAACAGGATTCAGGTCTGTAAGGTAAATGAGTATATATTGAGAAAATGGTTGTTTATGTTTTCTGTGTGCATCTCTAAGATTTCCTTTTATTTAAGTGTAGAGATAATACATTTGAAAGATTAGCTCACCCAACAAATTGCTGAAAATGTACTCACCCTCAGACCACTCAAGATACAGATGAATGAGTTTTATTCATCAGAAATGAAAGTGTCAGATAAAAGGTGGTACCAGGGAGACTATTGTCATTCATGCATAATTATTAGCTCTGGCCAATCACAGCTTGACACTTGGAGTGTGTACTGCCTTTTCTCTTTTATGGTTGCAGATTATGATCTTCCCCACCATCATCAGTATATAAACAGAGACTTCCATGGACCAGATTATACTATTACAGAAGCTTACCCTATCTTTTGTCTGTGTCTCAAGAATCTCATATATCAGTTGTATCTTGAGACTACAATCTAAATCAGTCAGTAAGTCAGTTATTTATCCCCTTGGGGAAATCATCACACTTTTCCTCCTCATGCTGCTTATTAATATATTCTAATATAATAATAATATAAGGTTTTATTGACATAACACCTATTAAAAACCCAAAGATGCTTTACATAATGCTGATAGAAAACATGAACAAAATACAAATAGTAATATAAAGTCACAAGCTCAAACAAATAAAGCAGATAGAGATCATCTTACATTCCACATTAGTAAAGCAAGCAAGCATGGAATTGAAAAATGATGCAGATAATCAATTTAAGAACGTATTGTAAATAACTGAGTTTTAAAGGTCTGGAGTGAGAAGACAGCACGGAGGTTTTGAGGAAGTTTGTTCCCGAGTTTAGCAGCTGAAATACACAAGCAGCTGATTTCTGGATTAGCTGTAAGCCATTAAGAGATTTTTTTTGTTTAGGCCATATAATAGGCAAAGTATATAAAAATAAAAAGTTATGAGTGCCAAACCATCAGAATCAAACCCAAAACCGGTTAAAGTTATTTATTGAACACTGGGCTTAATGTACAGTATTGCATCCGTATTGTTTACTCTAAAATACTGTATAACAGGAATATCAGACCCTGAGTACTAATCTACAAAAAAAGCAACATTAAATCTTGCATTACATGTAATTACCCCCCCCCCCCATGTTGTTAAAAACAAAACTAAGACATTATTTCTAATCAGTGCACCTCCTTTTTGTTCAAACAGGATGTAGGACATACCTCAGCTTACAGGATATGTGTGCGTGACATGCCTGAAAATGAACAGAAGATTGGGTTGGCAGTTATGCGCATAATGCATAATGTCATAACATAGCTCATACAGTCATTTGTTTATAAATATGTATTATTTTTGCCTTTTCATAAAATAAATCAATAATAAATATAAAAATAAAGTTTCATAAATCAAATCAAAAAGAGCCTCAGCTCAATTTCTGAAAGCTGCCAACCCAACAGCAGAACCACACGCTAGTCTAACAGGAAGCACCTTGAATTTCCTTTTTCAACCACAGCCACGCGCAAACACTCATTGTTTAACTGAACACTAACCAATCATGCCTAAGAACAGGTCTATAAACACATGACTGAGGTACTTCTGTTCTTATGTACTGAGTAATACTGTATTCACAAACACAAATGTTGCGTTTCAATCTTGCTTTCATGTTTTTTAACATCTTTCTGATAATTACTTTCAATCTTGTATACAAATGTACATAAGAACTAATGAAATAAGAGCTTTAGGTTTTAAATAACTGTGTGTAAATGATTTATCCAAAAAAATTATATCACGGCAAAGGTATTAGTAGAGTAAAGTATTAGACATTTAATTTAATATTATAGGCATAAATCTATATTATAAACAAAAAATTTAGAATACATTTTTCATAGGCCTATTAATATGATTTTATTACAATATTCACGTCTGGAAGCCGGGACGGGGGGATATTGTCAGGATGTTCACAAGCTTCTCTAGAGTGCACTCCATCCCATCCCAGACCTTTGCCATTGTTTTACATACTCCATTTCCCATAACACCCCATGCCTAGGATCTTTTAGAGCTTTACACGGTCAGACCCCTTGTTATGCACATATTCCCCAAGTCGTGCCCTTCGAACAACAGGCCAAAGGCTTTTAACTGTTCCAAAGACTTGTTATAAAACCAGGGGAGATCTGTCTTTTGAGGCTGTAGCCCCTACACTGTGGAATGCCCTACTCTTGACGTTTATTTACCACCAAGACGAAGTTTCTGACCATGAGTTGTTCCATAAAACACACAATCAATTCTGTCCCTGAAGAACTCAAACGTAAACAAGGAATTATGATCAGTGTTGTGCCAGTTACTTCTGTAAAGGGTGGTTTATAAAACTGTACATTTGTAGTCTGTTACCACCCACTGCCACTTATACCAACAATGGAAATAAGTGCAGTTACAATAGCTAAATATATGGGAGAGCATTGCTATTAAGTTACTATATTGTATTGCAATAGGAATCACTTCAAAGTTAATAGTGAATCAAGACTAGCACATAATTAATAATTGAAATGGTTTAATAACAATATTTTGTTATGGTTACACTTGAATTTGTTAGAAAAAAGATGAAGGATGGTAAAAGATATAGATAATTGTACCCAACATGTAAAATATTACCTGAGAAGGAAAGAGAGAGGGGGAGATAGAGAGAGGGAGAAATAGAGGGAGAGAGGGCAAGGCCCAGAGAAGAGAGCTCCAGCAAAGGAAAGAGTCAGCAAAGAAAAGACAGAAGAGAGAAAAGCCTAGAGCAGAGGTTCCCAACCTTTTTCAGCTCGTGGCCCACACAACCCAACACATACTGTATGTTTGCGCGACCCACTGCAAAATAATTCACTGACCCTGCTATTGTTGGGTTTATAACTTAGTACTCAGAAGCTAGATTGTTAACTGTCTTTACTGAAAAAACTGGCAATGAACAGAAAATAACTCAGGCTGGCACCGCTTGGTACAACTGCTGCTGTTCTGTAGCATATGCAGCAAAAATATCTAAGATAAATTGGCGGTTTATTCTTAAACCAATCAACAAGTTCAAATAGTGGAAGCATAGATACAGTTTAATATTATTTTATTTTCTTATTTAATTATATATATGAAATGATCTTATTATGTTATGACTTAGACATTTTAACATATATGAACAATATTATTATTTCTTATAATAGTAATTGGCGGCCCACCTGCAATACCATCGCAAACCACCTTGGCCCACAGGTTGAAAACCACTGAGAAACATTTACAGTCTTCTTTTATCCCTTCCTTGACCATGTGACTGAAACCCAGATGTGAGACATTCAAACTGACCAGTCAGCAGACTACAGCTTCACCCACTGTGCAAAAAGTGTTTGGAGTAAACAGTTTACCGTATACCTGTTTATCTATTTATTTGTGCTATTTAGTTGTTTTTATGCTATTTAAAAAAAAAAAAGGAAAAACTCCAGTACACCTCTGCATAGGGCTTGGCGATATGAGGAAAAACTCATATCTCTCCATTTTTTGTCTGATTTGTGGTATATGGTAGTCTATATCTTGGTATTTTGGATTTGGATTAAACAACCAAAGTGAATGTAAGCATGTAGGAATATATCATGTACCAAAAAATGGTTAAAATCCCATTACAGAACAGAAGGGAAGATCATAGACTGCCTCCATTGCCGTGACAGGACAAGGGTTCATAGGTTGATACCACTGACAGCACTGGAGGGCAAGACAAAGAATATTCCTAGGGCAAGCGTGGGTCTTCGTTGGACGAAAAATATTCAGAGGGCTAACCAAGAGGGGTAATCCAGAATCCAGACCAAAGGGTCAAAATATGAGAAACAGGGCAAGGCAGGAAAAAGACTAAACTGAATACTATAAACTGAGATAAGACTAAGAAAAATATAAACTGAAACAAGACTATGAAAACCAGAAACCGAAACAAGACTATGAAAACAAACAGGGAATGGCTTGCTATAGCTAGGAGAAGGATATGTGCAGAACAATACTCGGCAGTGTGTGAGGGGAAGCCCAATGCTTATAAAGTGTGTCTGATGATTGTGCTGTGTGTGTTTTTAATTGGTGGCAGCTGTGTGTGATAGTTAACAGGTACATGGTGGGATTGTTGTCAGGTGAATGTGATTGGTGCAATGGAGCATGGGAAATGTAGTAGTTGTAGATGATGACCTCTGGTGGTGAATAAACGGAAGTTCAATGACCAGATCATGACACTTTCACAGTTAGCCTACAATAATTGAGCATTTCATCAAGCTTATTTATGCTAATAATATATATAATAATATATAATTTAAAAATATTAAAATAATAATAATAACAATAAAAAGCTAAGAAGAAAAACACAAAGCACTGCTATCAAGTTGGCACTTTTAAACATTCGCTCACTAAAAAAATAAATCATTCCTAATCATTGACTTTATAACCACAAACAATCTGGATTTTATGGTTCTAAATGAAACATGGCTAGAAGACAGCTGCAGTACAACAATCCTAAATAAAAGCAGCCCCTCCTAACTTCACTTACATGAGTGTCTGCAGGACTGTTAGGAGAGGTGGGGGTGTAGCTGCTATATTTGAAAGATGTCTATCAATGCAAGCAAGTGTCATTTGGTCAGTACTTGTCTTTTGAATATCTAGGGATTGTGCTGAAAGGTGCTCCACACTTTCTGTTTATTATTATTTACAGGCCTCCAAAATACTCTCCAGCCTTTGTTGAAGAGGTCACAGAAATGTTATCAATGATTTCCTCAGAGTTTGACTGTTTTGCTATTACAGGGGATTTTAATATTCACATAGATAATGCATAAAACAAAACTACAGAAGAAATGTTAACGGTTCTAAACACTTTTGACTAGATTCAGCATGTGCATGGACCCACACACAAAGGTGGACACACTCTAGACTTAATCATCAGTAGGGGTCTAAACATTTCATCCATTGTTATTAAGGACGTAGCACTATCTGATCACTTCTGTATTTTCTTTGATATTTTGATGTCTGCTACCACTGAATCTAGATCGGTCTCTGTCAGAAGGAGATGCATAAACGAGAAGTGTATTGTTTATGGAGGCTATATCTTTAACACCAAGCATTTCTGCAGACTCTGTTGATACTCTCCTTGATTCATTCAACTCAAAAGTTAAGAATGTTATTGATGATATTGCTCCAATAATAGTCAGTAAGAAAACAAACAGACAGAAATCAGTTTGGAGAAGATCAACAGCAGTTTAGACTATGAAAAGACAATGCAGAAAAGCCGAGCGGATGTGGCGGAAGACAAAACTTGAAATTCATTATAGCATCTATAAAGACAGCCTTCATGCTTTTAATGTGAAACTAGCCACAGCTAGACAGAATTTCTTCTCAAACCTTATAAACAGTAACTTAAATAACACTCGTACTCTTTTTGCCACTGTTGAGAGACTGACAAACCCCCCAAGTCAGATTCCCAGTGAAATGCTCTCAGACAGCAAATGCAATGAGTTTGCATCCTTCTTTTCTGAGAAGATCATCAATATCAGGAAGGCGATTAGCACATCCTCAAGTAATGCAGAGGTCAGACAGATTCGGCCACAATATCAAAAAGATACTATGTCGATTTTTGAAACAATTGATAGCAAAATTCTGGAAGACATAGTGCAGCACCTAAATTTATCAACCTGCTATCTTGACACACTTACCACATCTTTTTTTCAAAAGTGTGCTTTATTGTTTAGAAGCAGATCTTTTAGAAGTGGTGAACGCCTCACTGGGACATTTCCAAACTCCTTAAAAACTGCAGTTGTTAAGCCCCTCCTGAAAAAGAGCAGTCTTGATAACACAATTTTGAGCAATTTTAGACCAATATCTAATCTTCCTTTTATAGGCAAAATTATAGAAAAGGTAGTTTTTAAACAGCTGAACAAATACTCAAATGGATACCTGGACAATTTTCAATCTGGTTTCCGACCGCATCACAGCACAGAGACAGCACTCATTAAGATAATAAATGATATTCGCTTAAATTGTGACTCTGGCAAAATATCGGTGCTGGTATTGCTAGATCTCAGTGCTGCGTTTGACACTGTCGATCATAACATACTACTAGAGAGACTGGGAAACTGGGTCGGGCTTTCTGGGATGGTACTCAAATGGTTCAGGTCATACTTAGAAGGGAGAGGTTATTATGTGAGTCTAGGAGAGCATAAGTCTAAGTGGACGTCCATGGCATGCGGAGTCCCACAAGGGTCAATTCTTGCACCGCTCTTGTTTAGCCTGTATATGCTTCCACTAAGTCAAATAATGAGAAAGACCCAATTTCTCTATCACAGCTATGCTGATGATACCCATATTTACCTAGCCTTATCTCCACATGACTACAGCCCCATTGACTCCCTCTGCCGATGCATTGATGAAATTAATAGTTGGATGTGCCAGAACTTTCTTCAGTTAAACAAGGAAAAAACTGAAGTCATTGCATTTGGAAACAAAGATGAAGTTCTCAAGGTGAATGCATACCTTGACTCTAGGGATCAAACAACTAAAAATCAAGTCAGGAATCTTGGTGTGATTCTGGAGACAGACCTTAGTTTCAGTAGTCATGTCAAAGCAGTAACTAAATCAGCATACTATCATTTAAAAAACATTGCAAGAATTAGATGTTTTGTTTCCAGCCAAGACTTGGAGAAACTAGTTCATGCCTTTATCACCAGCAGGGTGGACTATTGTAATGGGCTCCTCACCGGCCTTCCCAAAAAGACCTTTAGACAGCTGCAGCTCATCCAGAACACTGCTGCCAGGATTCTGACTAGAACCAGAAAATCTGAGCGTATCACACCAGTCCTCAGGTCCTTACACTGGCTTCCAGTTACATTTAGGATTGATTTTAAAGTACTTTTACTCGTATATAAGTCACTAAATGACCTAGGACCGAAATATATTGCAGATATGCTCACTGAATATAAACCTAACAGAGCACTCAGATCATTAGGATTGAGTTTATTGTGCTTTATAATTAAAATAAACTAAATGAAATATGTTGTTCAGGTTTTCAAGATCTTATCTGCATCGACTGCTCTCCTTGTATTCTCAGCAAGTTTGATAAACTATTAAACAGGAAAATATTCAATGATTTGGGATCAAAAGGAACAATTCTGGTAGTAATATAATAAAAATATTATGTTAGCAATGAATGCATACACATTTGTGAATAACTTGGGTATACATATAAACTTGGTGCATGTATACGGCTACAGACACTCGATTATACATATAAACTCACGCATGCATATAAAACATTTTTTTTTTTTACGTATACAGTTCAGGTAAGAAAGACTTATGTTTAAGTTGTGTACATACATATATATATGCAAGTGATTTCATATGTGGTAAATTCAAATTTCATAAATGGAAGGCATTTCAGTGTAAAAGGAAGTTGTTTAAGGGTGAAAAGAAGTAACCTGTCTATATACCGCATTTGCAATGATGGACAGGGATCGAGCTACAACTGAAGCAATTCGCATTTTGCATCATGTTCTTACTTCACCCGCTATTATGAGATCAATTACCATCAGTTGAATAGAATGTGTTGCCTGCTCAACTGCAGTCAGAAACACAGAGATTTAGCTGCAAGGCTGGAGACCGGGGCAATAATCCAGCCTAGTCATAACAAAGGCATGTACAAGCTTTTCTGCATCAGCAAAAGTGAGAAGAGGACCGAGTTGAGCAATGTTCCTAAGATGATAGGAAGCGGTTTTAGAATATGTTTTACATGTGCTTCTAATGTTATCATGAAGTGGGAAATGCCATGCTGGATTCAACAATGAAAACTAATCTGATGTGCCTTTTGAGAAGCCACCACTGTACCAATCCGGTTTAGAGCCGTTCAGCCTCAGGAAGTTATGCTGCAGAAGTACTGGTATCTAATTAACAAGAATGTAGAATCTAAAGAATAAGTGCTAGTATCTTTAAAAAGGATACTAAAGAACAAGCACTAGTAGCTAATCAAACAGATTTTAGTGTCTAAAAACAATAAGTTCTGGTAGCATGTATATAGATACTGGTCTGTTTTAAATATGAAAAGATCTTGCTATACCCATAGATCATTAGAGTGAGTGTGAGAACAGCGCCACCCAGTGTCTGCTGGAGAAAACACAGCCACATATACTGAATTCAAATCAATTGAAGGCCTTTATTGTCATTGTATTTTGTATTTTTCTGTTTCCAACCAAATGAGGAGCACTGCTCATAACCACAGACAATAAATAGGACTGGACTCTACAGTACAATTATAAAAGTATACAACAACAACAGTTATAATATTGCACACTGTTCAATCTGAGTCCAGAGAGCTTTGACAGAGCTCTGATATCAGACAGTAACAGAAACTAGAGCGTGAAGTGGAATAAGTGTCAGCAGTGATTTGTCAGAAGATATATATTGTACCTTGACATGCAGCATTTGTGTCCCTGGAGCAGTCATCAGTAGCACAGGTGTATTTGTAGCAATAACTCAACATTACATTGTATGGATCAAAGTCACTGATTTTTCTTTTATGCCGAAAATCATTAGGATATTAAGTAAAGATCATGTTCCATGAAGATATTGTATAAGTTTCCTACTGTAAATATATCAAAACTTCATTTTTGATTAGTAATATGCATTTCTAAGAGCTTAATTTGAACAACTTTAAAGATGATTTTCTCCATATTTAGATTTTTTTGCTCCCTCAGATTCCAGATTTTCAGATAGTTGTATCTCAGACAGATATTGTCCTCCGAACAAACCACACATCAATGGAGAGATGATTTATTCAGCTTCAGATGATGTATACATCTCAGATTCAAAAATCTGGTCCAGGATCACATTTAGTGCATTTGTTATAGTCCTGATAAAGTGACCAGCTGATCATACTGATATTCTGCATATTGTAAAAACAACAGTATAAACAGAGAAAGAGACTGGAAAGTGACTGCAGTAGAGTAATGTGGCCAGAAAAGTGATTGAGCTTTGCATTGAGCTCAGTGCATGAGTGAGTGTGAAGTCCTAACAGCAGCAGGGGAAACTGATCTGTTCTTAAAGATCTGTAGCAGACTGAACAGGTTTATCCTGAGTGTGACGGTCCTCGAGGATGTTCTTGGCTCTTCAACAGTGTAATGACATCTCTTCATCAAGATCAAGGAAACAGCCTGGCAAGCAAAACAACAAAAAATACTGAAAAAAGTGTTGTTGTTTTGCAGTGCAAATGTCTAAAGATTCAATTCAATTCAATTCAAGTTTATTTGTATAGCGCTTTTTACAATACAAATCGTTACAAAGCAACTTTACAGAAAATTATGTTTCTACAATATTTAGTAGTAGCTAGTAGTTTGTGCACGTTTGACAGGATTTTAGAAAAATAAAAATAATAATACAAGACGTAGTCAGCTAGATGATGAACTATCAATATTATTAATTAATAGTAATTATATGATGCAGTCACACATGTAGCAATAATTGTTAGTTCTGTTTGTTGATTCAAGGTTAGCATCATCTGGGGTCCTCTGAGGGTCAGCATCATCTCTTCTCAGGTGTTCTGGATCCAGACTGGAGCTTGTGTAAATCCTAGTTACCACGGGATGAAGATCCCAGCAGAAACAGAGAAACAAACAGAGACATCATTAGCATAGCTGCTGATCCAACAAAGTAAAATTAGTTTAACCCAAGCTAAAGAATAAAAATGCAGATGCAACTACACTCACAATTTAAGAGATACATTATTCGAATGCTTGGCGAAAGAGATGCGTTTTTAATCTAGATTTAAACAGAGAGAGTGTGTCTGAACCCCGAACATTATCAGGAAGGCTATTCCAGAGTTTGGGAGCCAAATGTGAAAAAGCTCTACCTCCTTAAGTGGACTTTGCTATCCTAGGAACTACCAAAAGTCCAGCGTTTTGTGACCTTAGGGAGCGTGATGGGTTGTAGCGTGGTAGAAGGCTAGTTAGGTACGCAGGAGCTAAACCATTTAGGGCCTTATAGGTAAGTAATGATAATTTGTAACTGATACGGAACTTAATAGGTAGCCAGTGCAGAGACTGTAAAATTGGGGTAATATGATCATATTTTCTTGACCTGGTAAGGACTCTAGCCGCTGCATTTTGGACTACCTGTAGCTTGTTTATTGACGAAGCAGGACAACCACCTAGAAGTGCATTACAATAGTCCAGTCTAGAGGTCATGAATGCATGAACTAGCTTTTCTGCATCAGAAACAGATAACATGTTTCGTAGCTTGGCAATGTTTCTAAGATGGAAGAATGCAGTTTTTGTAACATTGGAAATATGATTTTCAAAAGACAAATTGCTGTCTAATATAACACCCAGATTTCTGACTGTAGAGGAAGTAACAGTACATCCGTCTAGTTGCAGATTGTAATCTACAAGATTCTGTGTGGTGTTTTTTGGTCCAATAATTAATATCTCTGTCTTATCCGAATTTAATTGGAGAAAATTATTTGTCATCCAATCTTTTACATTTTTAACACACTCTGTTAGCTTAGATAATTGGGAAGTTTCATCTGGTCTCGTTGAGATATATAGCTGAGTATCATCAGCATAACAGTGGAAGCTTATTCCGTATTTTCTAATAATATTACCAAGGGGCAACATGAATATTGAAAATAGAAGGGGACCTAGGACGGATCCTTGTGGCACTCCATATTTTACTGATGATAAATGAGATGACACCCCATTTAAGTAAACAAAATGGTAGCGATCGGACAGGTAGGATCTAAACCATCTTAGAGCCTGCCCTTGAATACCTGTATAGTTTTGTAATCGATCTATGAGTATGTCATGATCTATGGTGTCGAACGCAGCACTAAGATCAAGTAAGACTAGAAATGAGATGCAGCCTTGATCTGACGCAAGAAGCAGGTCATTTGTAATTTTAACAAGTGCAGTTTCTGTGCTATGGTGGGGCCTAAAACCTGACTGAAATTCTTCATACAGATCATTTTTGTGCCGGAAGGTGCTCAATTGAGCAGACACAACTTTTTCTAAAATTTTAGACATAAATGGAAGATTTGAAATAGGCCTATAATTTGCCAGTACACTAGGATCTAGTTTTGGTTTCTTAATAAGAGGCTTGATAACCGCCAGCTTGAATGGTTTTGGGACGTGACCTAAAGATAACGACGAGTTAATGATATTGAGAAGCGGTTCTTCGGCTACAGGTAACAGCTCTTTTAGTAATTTAGTGGGTACAGGATCTAATAAACATGTTGTTGGTTTAGATACAGTGATAAGTTTATTTAGCTCTTCCTGTCCTATATTAAGCACTGCAGTTTATCTTTGGGTGCGATGGATGAAACTGAAGTGTTAGACGCTGTAGAATCTACATTCGCTATTGTATTTCTAATGTTATCTATTTTATCAGTGAAGAAATTCATAAAGTCATTACTATTTAACGTTGGTGGAATATTTGAATCAGGTGGCGTCTGGTAATTTGTTAATTTAGCCACTGTGCTAAATAAAAACCTTGGATTGTTTTGGTTATTTTCTATGAGTTTGTGGATATGCTCTGCCCTAGCAGTTTTTAGAGCCTGTCTATAGCTGGACATACTGTTTTTCCATGCAATTCTAAAAACTTCCAAGTTAGTTTTTCTCCATTTGCGTTCAAGACTACGAGTTACTTTCTTGAGAGAGTGAGTATTACTGTTATACCATGGCACAGTACGTTTTTCTCTAACCTTTTTCAATTTGATGGAGGCAACAGCTTCTAATGTATTAGATAAAATAGTGCCCATGTTGTCAGTAATTTCGTCTAATTCATGTGTATTTTTGGGTACAAATAGCAGTTGAGATAGATCAGGCAGGTTATTTGCGAATCTTTCTTTGGTGGCTGGAACAATAGTTCTGCCCAGACGGTAACGCTGAGACATATAGTTAATATCAGTTATACGCAGCATGCACGATACAAGGAAATGGTCTGTAATATCATCACTTTGGGGTACAATATCTATAGCAGTAAGATCGATTCCATGCGATATAATTAGATCTAGTGTATGATTAAAACGATGAGTGGCCCGGTGACATTTTGCTTGACTCCAAAGGAGTTTATTAGGTCAGTAAACGCAAGTCCTAATGTATCATTTGCATTATCAACGTGAATATTAAAATCTCCCATGATTAGTGCCTTATCAACTGTAACTAGAAGGTCTGAGAGGAAATCTGCAAATTCTTTTAGGAATTCTGTATACGGCCCTGGTGGTCTATACACAGTAGCTAGAGCAAGAGATACATTAGATTTCTTTTGCATGTCTGACAGTGTAACATTTAGCAGAAGTATTTCAAAAGAGTTAAACCTGTATCCTGTTTTCTGGGTAACATTGAGAATATCACTATATATTATTGACCAGTCTGACGGGGCTCATGCTTATAACAGTAGTTTGGTGGAGTAGACTCATTTAGACCAAAATAATCATTTGGTTTTAGCCAGGTTTCAGTCAAGCAGAGTACATCAAAACTATTTTCTGTGATCATTTCATTTACAATAACTGCTTTGGGTGTGAGTGATCAAATATTTATGAGCCCAAACTTTAAAAATAGTTTTTGTTCATTTACTTTACATTTTTCTGGTTTAATTACGATAAGATTTTTTCTAGATCCTACTTTATATTTTGACCTCACTATTCGGGGAACAGACACAGTCTTAATAGTTTTTACAGCACAAGTACTTTTATCATTTAAGCGGGTGGAACAAAACTCATCATAATAGTTATTAGAGAATTGTCTTACTAGTCACAAGGAGCGAAGTGTCCTGGAGATGTTGTCAGAGAGCAGCTCCGCTCCGATTCTGCTGGGGTGTAATCCATCAGCGCGAAACAGCCTAGGACGCTCCCAGAAAAGATTCCAGTTATTAACAAATAGCAGTTTCTGTTCTTTACACCATGACAACAACCATTCATTTAAAGCAAAAAGTCTACTGAACCTTTCGTGTCCTCGTCGATACGTGGGCAGTGGTCCTGACACGACGATCGTCGCCGCGGGCGTCATGCTGCGAACCGTCTCGATCAGGCTGCTGAAGTCCCTCTTCAGCGTCTCCGTCTGCCGCAGCGTGGTGTCGTTAACCCCGGCGGGAAGCACGACCGCTCTGGGGCTCTCGTCGACCTTCAGGATCGCGGGTATCTGCGCAGAAACATCGAGAACACGAGCACCAGGCAAACAATGAGTGTGCACTTTACCTTCGGCTAACGTAGCACTTACGTGTCGGACGATGGAGTCTCCGATGATCACAGCGTCGCGTCCTGTCTCGCGGAGGGCAGCGAAGCGGTTCCGGATGGAGATGTCAAAGGCAGGAGGGGGAGAAGTCGTCGCCCGGGACCCGGCTCACGTCCTCCGCTGTGGATGCACCCAGGGTCCGTGGTGTCCCGGCGTCGCAGTGAAGGACATCTGGGAAGATCGCGTCCTGGGTGCACCGGGCCTGTGCAGAGAAACACACGGAGTAGACGTGATGGGACTGTTAGCAGCACGCTGTATACTTACCCCGGACTTGTGAGCGTCAGCCCGGGATGATTCCAGCGCGGTTCTCCGCTCTCTCAGCTGGGCCTGCCTCACCTCCAGGTCGCGAATCTGCTTTCCCACGGCCTCGAGCTCGAGCTGCACAGAGTGGAGACATTCATCCGCCATTAAAGCAAGTAACAGTGAGTACAGCAGTGGTAATGTGTGTGAATAGAGTATTAGCAATGTTAGCGCAGTTAGCTGCAACCACGCCGCTGATGCTAACGGGCTAAAAGCTAATAGCGGACCCGGGAGATCAAAATAAAACTAGTGATAGCGAGGCGCTCTGATTGTTTTTGTTGTAGAATACAATAGAGGATATATTCACACGTTATATAAACGGAAACGATGATGTATACAATTGTTTTTTGAGTTAAAAATAGTCAATGAAAAGAATATAGTGACGGAGCTCAAACGTAAAGATCCTTAACTCAAGATAGATTTATTGGAGAATAAACTTTTTTTATTTATTTAGTTTTTTTTTTTTTTTTTTTGCAGTTCAGGCAACATTTAATATCATGACTTTATGAATTTAAGAGTTTCTACTCCAATTTAAACTTTTTTAGGTTGTATTTTGTGGAAGGGAGAGCTAAGAATTCTTAAGAGCCACAGAAAGCCTGCAGTTAGGAGCAGTAGATCTGTTCTGATGTTGTCTTCAGCATCGTCTTCTAATCACTGAAGAAACATGCAAAGTGTGCATTGCCTTTTCTCTGATTTTAATTATAGACAAGCTAAATTAATACTTTGGTGTTATTTTACCATTTTAACTCTGTTAGCCACACAAGATGAGGTCTTCTTTGCACAAATAAGTCCTTTAAATTAATAATTCATATAGAAAGGCCATTGGTCATCTGTGATCCTGTTTTTCTCATGGACAGGAGACGGAAATCTGTCAGAACTAAGGCTGGTGTATCTGAAAAAAATGAAAGTTCTCTGATGAACTACCAGAGTCTCTCCTCACCTCTGCGGAACTTCCAGAGACTCGTCATGTCTCAGTCAAACTCTCTGAGCACCAGACGGTTCCTGTTGTGGCCACGGAGGCTACCCTTCTGCTCCGCCCTTGGGGGCGTCTGGTTTGACCACACGGACGTGGTGGTCTTCTGCTCTGCCCTAGTGGGCGTCACGTGATGTCCTTCTTGGACTTGTGTTTTTGTGTTTATTTTTTGTTGTTCTTCTGTCTGTGTCTTTCTTTCTGTTTCCTACTATGGACCTGGCCCTCCGTCCCTCCCCCTGATCCTCCGCCGGTCCACCACCCTCATGGACCCTTGTTTTCTGTTGCACTTCTCTTGTCTCTGTTTCCCCATTTTACCTGGCCCTCCGTCCCTCCCCCTGGTCCTCCGCCACTCCACCTCCCTCCTGGTCTCTTTGTGTGTTTTGGTTTTTCCTTGGGTTCGGGTGGAGCATCTGGCAGCTGCTCCGTGGAGTAGAGCCCTGCACGGGCCTCAAATCTAGGCCCGAGCCCGACCCGTGTCCGACAGCTCATCAGAATTATCAGCCCGAGTCCGACACGAGCCTGTGTTTTTATTTATTTATTTATTTATTTTATTACACAACAGAAGCCTGCCCTATTTGCAACAATTAAAAAGGGGTCAATTTTGTGTTATGTTTCTTTTCTTTTCTTTATCAAGGTAATTTAGAAATTTTTTTTAAAATGAAGATTTACGTTAATCAGCCGAGCCGACAGCGAGTAGCCTAAAACATATTTAATCAATTAAGCCTCTCAAATTAACGCTAATACTTTACTTGGCTACAATAAAATCCATAGATATAAAACACTTCAAGCATATCACACAGACAGTTAGTTTAATATATGTTTATTTATTAAACCACAGTGAGTAAAATAAAAAAAATTGAAATACTGAGGCAGGCTCGCAACAGCGCTCACAAACGAAATGAGAAATAGCCTACAATCTAAACAAATTAAATTAATTAAAAACAAACTTGCAGGTTATCTTACCTCAAAAATGCACCACAGAACATGTCCATTCTTTTTTCCATTAGTTTCCAACAGTTAAACGAAAATAAAGTCCAGTCAAATGAAAAGTTGGAACAGTCTCTTACAGAGCATCATGGAGAAAAAGAATAGCATCCAGAGTGGAAGGTGTTAACCCAGTCCTCTCTTCCATCACTCTTCCCGCTGCGCTGAAGACACGTTCACTGCTGCCGACGGGACACTAAACACAGAGCGAGCCAGTCTTGACAGTCTCGTGCTGTTTCCACTATAGCAGCACATCTCGTCCATCACCTTCCATGTTGTGATTGAGGCGCATGTATTGCTGTACTTCATTGTCGTCATCCTCGTCCTGCTCCACAATGTTTTTAAACTCGGCCAGCGCTCTCTTCTTTGCTGCGTGGCCCGCAACAACAGGTGCAGACACAGAAATGCTCGCCGCTGCATGAATCATCATTTTATAATTATTAGTTGGCCAACTAGGCTATGATTAATACATTAATTTAGAGGCCTATAATAGCAACTACTACAGTAAGTGGATATAAGTGAAGTATAATCGTGGGTCGCGCTGACGGAAAAGCGTGCGTGAGACTGTCATGTCAGTATGTCAGTGTAATTATAACGGGTTGAATAATCAGATTATGAAAGTTATGAGGTTATGAAATGTCTAGGTTTGTTTTTCTATCATCGACGTCAACTTCTCTTTTTTTTTTTTATTAATGTCTAAAAATATAAATAGAAGGATAACCCAAAAAAGGCCCGAGGCCCGGCCCGCATGTGAGCTATAACGTGAAAATTGGCCCGAAGCCCGGCCCTAGGGGCATAAATAAGTCGGGGCCCGTCGGGCTCGGGCTGAAATGCAGGGCTTTACCGTGGACGAGGGGGTAATGTCACGCTGTCTAGTCTTTGTTTCCCTGGGTGTCCACTAGTGGGCTCACTTCCTCTTAGGCACTTCACCGTAGGCACTAGAACTCCTCTAGTCTGGTCCTGTCTTCACAGTAATTGCACTCCTGTTAATTGCACCAGGTGCAGTCACTTGAGTCCTTACCCTTCGTGTGTCCAGCATTCTCGTCCCCCGAGATTCTTCCTGTCTGTTTGTCCTCCGAGTCATCTCGCATTCCGAGTTTCCTTTTCCTTCCTTTCCTTTGTTTGTTTTGTTTGGACTGTCTTTTTGGCTCTTGAGTTGATTTCATGCTGTGATCAGAGCAGTTCAGATGATCATCAACAGATACGAGAAGAGCGTTACATCCAGTTTATTCACTGAAGAGTTTGTGACGTGTATGTCCTACTTGCAAACAAGCTCTTATAAAGCAGTCATGTAAAAATACAACAGCAGTCTTCACTCGAAATAAAATCTCAACATATCTGTGAAAAAACATTCCAAACTGTAAAATGGCATTCATTGTATTGGGCGACTTCGATTTTATCATTACTTTAATAAACAAATAAAATGCCAAGTAAAAAAAATCTATAAATAATATTTGTCAAGTCTATATTTCTCCTTCTTCATCTTCTTCATCTTCTTCGTCTTCTCCTTATTTAGATAACCAGGGGATTGTTGTTCTGAATATGCAGCTTGTTTGAGGTCATTCAGAGGTCATTAACAGGATCAAAAAGCCGTACTGAAATCATGAAAACTGATAATCATTGGACAATCTGTGAAATCATCAGAAGGCCTGAAGAGTGAATGCTGCTGCAGTAAAGTCAGTTTATGGCTCTTAAATATTTAATCATTTCTCCATTTCAAGTTATCACACATTACATACTAGCAGCTAAAAAATAAGTTTTAGATATTTTAAGGTGTACTTGTTACACTATAATAATGCATTTAAGTTCTGAGTAATGTGAGAACTGAGAACTACATGTACTTACTAGGTTGGGGTTAGGATTAGGGTTTGCTTTAGGGTTACTTGTAATTAATTATGCACAGTTTATTGTTATTATAATACTAAGTATGCAATGTGTAACAAGGACACCTTACAATAAAGTGTTACCAAAATAAGTACTAGTGGCAGTAAAATAGATGCTAGTGTAGATAAATGAACAGCAGATGGAGATGTTGCTCAGCAAAACACACAGATTTAAAATGGTGTAAAACTATATATATATGTATTACATTCTTTATTTTCTTTACATCTAAATGTAAATGACAGGGCTGTTTATAAACCAAATGTTTATTTTCACAGGTGCATTTACTGAATATATGTTAAATAATTTAGTTATGGTTAGTAACTAAATATACAGAAAATGATAGTATTTTGGCACCAATATGTTTTTCTTTCAATGAAAATGAAAGTATCATATGCAAAGTTTTTGTTCAAACAAGCTTTTGTTCCAGACATTCACATGATTCATGCTGCAATTTGTTCCTCAAAACTAGTTTGTTGAGCATCAGTTAATATATTTACAGAAATGCGGACGTATGAGGTTTTTTTCTTGAGTAATGAAACCATGAAAATACATTTTCAGCTGGGGGAATTTGGTTAAATCAATGTAACAATCATGGACAGTCAAGACAACAACAAATACAGGCTCATTAACTTTTACTTTTATTATTTAAAGTTGAATAGCTGACTTTTTGTTTTACTTCATCTCGTGTTTTTAATGCACTTTTAGTAGACAGATATAATCAAAGCAAAGCAACAACACATATTCAACTAAATCTCTTTACTCAATATTGCATCTGTTAATTATAAATCTGTAGTGGTTTCTGTTTTAAAAGAAAATAATCACAATGTTTATAAATAGAAAGATTCAGTGGCTGGCCACAAGTCTTCTGTCAACTCAAGATGCATTTCTTTATTTATAATGAGACTCTGTCCCAGTGAAATTAATTCACAGGCATTAATTAGATTGATCTCAAACATGTAGACCTTCACTTGAATAGGCCCCAGACGAGTCCAAGAACTTAGAGTGGAGTAACCCTTAAGAAAATTAACCATGGTTTTACTACAAATAAAACCAAAAAACCATTGTTATTATAGTTAATCCATGGTAACCACAAATTAACCATGGTTTTGCTAAATTAACCATAGTTTAACCATGGTATTTGTAGTAAATCTGTGGTTATACAAATGGTAGTCAACACGCCAGAAAAACATGGGTTACTACAGTTTTACTATAATAATACCATGGTTATTTTTCGTAAGGGAACATCTATATATATTATGATATCATAATATGTTATAACAGAAAGAAATGATAAGGTATTCTACTCACTGCCACCTTTAATATTGAACCCCACTCTGTTCAGGGACTCATTATTTCATTTCTGTTTGTACACGTAAAGACATTTCCTGGAAAACATACCACATTCTTAGAAAATTACATGAAAATGACACTTTCTGTCTCTCTCTCTCTCTCTTTCTCACACACACAAACACACACACACACATTTTTTCACATACTGTAAAACCCAGTGTTCTTAATCATCTTTGGTGTACTGTTTAAAGGTGAGATTTGTTTTACAGATGACAGTCACGCCCTGCCCAATGTATTTCTGGAAAACATCTCGGTTTCCTCTTCTCCAATAAGAAATAATTCTTGTAAATCTGGCAAATCTGGTTCAGAGAGAAGGTTTCTCATTGAATCATTGAAAACGGAACGATGTTGAACCAGGAAATATAGTTTCCCATTGACGTCATGATTTTCTAAGCACTCCACTTCACTGAACTTTACTGGATATGTCCTTTAACTTTTGTTTGGTTGTTAATTGTGTATTCCAACTCCATTGCTCATTTTATGTCTTAAAATCCTGATTACAGTATTTAAATAAATTTGTAGTGCCTAGTGCTACCAATACACTAACCATTATAAAGGCCCAAATATTTTATTTACAGGTAAATGTTATGGTCACTGCTACTGTGCAGGAGATGAAGGAGCACTGAGATGAAAGAGACTCGACTCCTTTAAAAGCAATGGAACAGGCATGAACACACACACAGCAGGAGGGTAAGACGTACAATACCGGCCAGGAAACAAGGGGCAGAACACACTTTAAATGTACAGGAGCAAATTAAGATAATTAATGACACAGCTGGAACCAAATGGAGCTAACCGGGGAACATAATAAGGACAGGAACGGGAAGGTCCAAATAAGGGCATACAATAAACATTGAGTACGTGGGGAAGGACAACACAACACAAGAGAGGAACACAGGGTCTGACAGTAAAACCTTTTGAGAAGTGTGTCAAGTAATGCAAGTGAACTTTGCAGATTCAGAAATATTGTGAAGGGTTAGACAGCTAATCATTTTGTTTCCTCCTGCAATATTAACACAGAGAGTTTATAAAAATCATATCACATCAGAGTCATAATTCCTGTCAGTGGATCAAAAAAAGATGAAAAAAAGGAGGAGAACAACAACAGCAAATGTCAGTGAGTGAGGTGTGCAATAATAACTAAAAAAGCGGGGAAAAGGATAAGAGATGAGGATTCCAGTTAAACATTTTTGTTTTACATTGTGCCATTTTAGTTTCATTATTATTAGCAGCATTTTCAACAGGATTTTGCACAAAATAGAGCTGTTCACAGGTGAACGCTTGGCCAGTTTTCTCACTTCACCATAAGACCACTTTTCCTTACACAGAGGATATTTAAAGTGTTTTTTCTCCCTGATATAAAACGCACAAGATCATCAATATCCTCTTAACTGTTGGAAACTGGAAGGCTTGTGGGCTTTTCTATAAACTCACTCTTTACAATCTGTGTTTTATAACATGACCCTTGACACTTTGGGCTCATTATCAAATGGATCCGAAAGATTTATAACACATCGTGTATTTCTGACAAAGTCAGTAACTTTATCATTTAAATATGGCTGTGATTCTCTACATATGATTATAGTTTCTGAAGTAATTCAGAACAAATATTTAAGTGATGCATCTTGTGTAAAACTGCACTTCCCAATTTGACTTTACTCCTTAATAATTCAGTTCCTTTATATTCATGTCAACAGTCAGTTGTCCCCTAGTTAAATAGAATTATAATAAAACCAATATCACATCAGCTTAACTAAAGAAAATGCCCTTTCAAATGAAACATATCAGAAGTGTAAAACTCAAATCACAGAGTGAAATTATTTTTTTCAAATAACTGTGCAATGTTTGGTTATCCTTTTCGCTTGGTGGATTAATGTCTGTCTACTATGATCAGTGCTGGAAGTGGAAAAGAGCCATACTCCTCTTGTCTTCACATTGGGAATATATACAGTTTACAGGCTTTAAGAGCTGAGCACCTGTGGCTGCATCACAGTACAAGATAATACAGTCAAACCCTCTCCCGGGTGTTTCTGGAGCACACATCTCAGTTTCATCTTCTCCAATAAGAAATGATTCTGGTCATTAATATTTCAAAGTGTTGGACAACTCATCATCTTGTTTCCTTGTGCAATATTAACGCAGGAATCTTTAAAAATCATATCACACCAGAGTGCTGTGACTCATAATTTCTGTTTCTAGTAAACATAGTGGGGAGCAAGTAAGACACAACAAATATTGCCAGAAGAAGAAGAAGACAAATGAGAGTAATAAGATGAACAGCAACACTAAATATCAGTAGGTGAGGTGGACAATAATAGCTAATAAGAAAAAGGATAAGAAAAACAAGAAGAGATAATAACAGCATCCCGATAAAATATTTCATGAGTGCTCTTCCAGTAGAGACTTGACCTGCACTAGAAGGAAGTAGTTTCAACTGATTGCCATTATCACCATCAATCGACTGCAAGTGTTCAAGTGTAGGATCATCTGTTACGTTCTGTGAGGTGTGTGCTTCAGTCTCTGAGTTAGAATCACTGTTTTTCTGGAGAGACTGGAGATCTTGCTGGACCTTCCCCTTTTCACACTCACTTCCACTGAACTGACAGTCCGTCTCGAAAGATGAATTGTTTGTTGTTGGTTGATTTTGATCTGCATCTAGTGACTCTTTATCTGGTCCAGGTTCAGTTGGCATGGTTTTTGAGGCATGTGCTTCAGTTTCTGAGTTAGAATCACTGTTATTCAGGTGATTTTGCTCATTACTCTCTGTAGACTGAGAGTCATGTTCACTGCATTTTCTTATTTTCACAGACTTTAGGTGATCTTCTGGCGGAGTTTTTGCTCTTTTTCTCTTTTTCTTTGGACTTTCTGTCTCACTGACCACAGAGAAAGTGTCCACTTTACTTTTTGAGCCTGAAAAAAAGAAAAACAAACAACAAAGCATGTTCAATGCTCTTCAAAAAAAAAGCCTTTGCATTAAGAAGTATGCTGAAGCCCTGATCTTTTATAATGGTATTTAAAGGGACTATATGTAGAATTCAGAAACCCTTGTTATTAGTGACACCGCTAGCTGTTAAGTAAACGTATTGCTCGTGCTCACACTCGTCCACACAGAACATACAAGAGACTGTATGTTATTCAAGGTCCCTGTAAACTCAGTGAAGTTCTTATTTATTCTTTGTTGTTCTACTTCTGCGTTGTGTGCTTTATGTATCCAGTAGGGTTTTTGGATACCCGATTAATAATTTGCAAATGATTAGACATTTGACCTCGTCAATAAAATATTCGGATGTGTATAGTTGAAATAAAAACTCTACACACCCCTGTTAAAATGGTTTGGGTGGGTGTGTGTTTGTGATTAAAAAAATAAACATTTTTGCATATTTAAAGTTCTCATTTTATGCATTTTGCAATATGACCATTCATGTAATGTGCAATGTACTGTAGCTGTTTCTGAATGTTAAAGGCCTGCAAAGTTTCAAAGATCAAGGTACAGATAAATTAGGTCTCGCAATCAAAAGAAGTGATTCTGAACTGATTGGAATGACTCATCAGTAATTCCAGTTTTGCTTCCTGATCAAACACATTTGTAACATATGACAGTCTATGGTCTTCATTGTGAACTACATCTTCTTTGACCTCAAACATTGTAGTTGTAGTTGACACTGGAAGAGTTTGGTTCATGTGTCAACATGTTGAAAAAATGCTTCAATGGATTATGTGAAAATTTAAGTGTTTCTCTGACCTTATATGTGACCTTAGACGGGAATACATTTGATTTGAGTATTAGTGACTGTGTGCTTAATATCTACTAACATTTTATTTTGATGGACATTCTGCTGATTATAAGTCATTTTACAAGTACCTGTCAACTTATTCTACTAACCCATGACAGTCTACTAATGTCCTATTAATACTGTAATGAGAGTTAGCTGACATGTACTTGCACGGTTACTTATGGTCATAAGAATGTATAAAGTGGACTATCAAAACTATTAAAATAGCATAAATGGGATGCTTTGTGGGTTCTAATCTTGACTATATCCCAAGCATGTTCAACTAATTCAAGTTTAGTACATTTGTTTCAGGAATGATGCATGATAACAGCATGTTAGAAAACTATTACTTCTGAAGAGAAAGTTAGATGAGTAAAATGATAGTGAGATAAGTATGATTATATGCTCTTATAATTTCAGATTCAGGGTTCAGAAACCCCTATTTCCTTCATTATATCAAACATTTTGATATAAACTCACATTTTTTGTACAAAAGTAAATATGCTTCATCACTCCATACATCTGAATCACGTTTCAAATACTTCTGAAAAATAAGAGCATAGCCAATACAGTAAAAAGAAAAAACACAAACCTTATCACAACATTTTTTTTAAATATAAAAAATATTTATGAATACAGCAAAACATAAGTGAAAGTGACGTGACATTCAGCCAAGTATGGTGACCCATACTCAGAATTTGTGCTCTGCATTTAACCCATCCGAAATGCACACACACAGAGCAGTGAACACACACACACACACACACACTGTGAGCACACACACAGAGCAGTGGGCATCATTTATGCTGCGGCGCCCGGGGAGCAGTTGGGGGTTCGATGCCTTGCTCAAGGGCACCTAAGTCGTGGTATTGAAGGTGGAGAGAGAACTGTACATGCACTCCCCCCACCCACAATTCCTGCCGGCCCGGGACTCGAACTCACAACCTTTCGATTGGGAGTCCAACTCTCTAACCATTAGGCCACAACTTCCCCCTATAAAGCATTTTGCTATATGATTGTCAATTGCATTTCTCAATGTAAACAATTATCAGATACTGATACTTAAAATATCTGGTAAATGACAAGAATCTTTCAAAACAAATCTGACATTTAGCCAAAATATCTAATAATAATAATAATAATAGTAACAAAATTCACCTCGAGTCTATTCACTACAGAATCATCAAATCGACACCAGCCGTTCTCATCTTTGATGTCAGCATAGTAGTGTCCTCCATTGAGAGAGCCAGAATGGTTGGCTATAGCGTACAGATCATATGTGTGATTTACACCAGCCTCTTCCTGAGAACACATAAAATAATAATAACACATTGTTTTACTCATTGTCTAATGAAACAAACAGCCAATTTGTTTTCAGTCTGGCTGATGATTCTGGTCGGCTGAATGATTTGGTCACGTTGGTTCTCAGTTTAAAAGTTTAGTTCCCCCCAAAAAACTAATTCTGTCATCATTCAGGATGACGTGATAACCACATATTACTCTTACTACTTCTGCCATATGGAAGAAATTGTAAGACACGTAAGATCTCCTGATCAAACACAGAGCACTCAAATGTGTTCAATGAAAGCTCAAGAACAAATGTGGTTCTTGTGAACGTCGGCACATTTGAACTTATGAGAAAGATTGAAGTTAGTTTTATTAAGCTTTTATTTTAACTGATCTATGCTAATTTATGTGAATAAAAGTCTAAATTAAATCAGTTTTGTAGGTTGCTTTGTCTTTCTCATGAAGTTATTGCTTCTCTTCAAAAGACTAGAATAAAACCGCTTGATTCATATGGATTTATTTTTGATCTCTTTATGACCATTTTGAAGTCTAATGGATTTGGAGGAGAGTAAATAATTTAGAATTTTAATTTTGGGTGAACTGTCCTTTAACTACTCAATAGAGGGGAAGCTTTACAGTGAATAATGTCATTAAAATATTATTCTTTCATACAGATAATCATATGACCTCAAGAATCATCATGGGTTACTGTTGTTATGATTTAGTTGTTTGTTGCATGAAGTTTCTTCAAAATATAACTTTTTATGTTCATCTGAAGACAGTCAGTCAATCATACAGGTTATTTAATAAGTTTTCATTTTTAGGTAACCCCTTCTATAATTTCTATTAAATTAATTCACAACATTACACGATACCTTGAACATACCTTCACAAATAACTTGAGGGGAATTTGAACTGAGGAGTAATTCTTTACGCAGCACATGGTGTCATAATCAAATTCAAATCTCTCCAGGTGCAATACCAGAACATAAGGGACTTCCTGCAAACTGGAGATCTGGAAGAAACGATCATAATACCAATTAACATATTTATAAAAGAATGTTTCCTTTAGATACTTAACTTGTGCTGCGTCATAGATTATTGAAAAAAGTTAATTTTCTCAGAGGACTGAATAATAATAATAAATAATAATTCATTACATTTATATAGCACTTTTCTAGGCACTCAAAGCGCTTTACATAGACAGGGGGTATCTCCTCATCCACCACCAGTGTACAGCATCCACCTGGATGATGCTCCAGAACGCCCACCACACACACACACACACACACACACACCAGCTTACTGGTGGAGAGGAGACAGAGTGAACCTGCCAGAGCCCACCAAAATGGGCAGGACTATCGAGCTTTAAAAGCTGGCATTTCGCCTAAGGATCTTTGACAATCTTCTCTTCGCTGATCTATGAGACTTAAAGATGCTTGCCGTAGACACACCTTTGCTGCGGACAGAAGCTGATTCAGTGACCTGCACCGCTCTGCTGTTCTCACTTTGTGTTTCCAGCCCAAGCTGCTTTCAGTGCCCTCACACTCCTCAGCTTGTCCCATGCTGCTATCCCGTGACTTCTAAATGAGCAAAATTCTAAAGAGCAAATTTCCAGTGAAGCTGTTGCAAATGTTGCACTGCAAGTGTGGCTCATGCAAGGAATTATGTCTGGGTAACGCCCAAACAGAGACTGCTCGCTCACTGAGATGGAATGCTTTTGCTCAGAGTATGAGTCTCACTATTCTCTGCTCGTTTACCGCCTTCAATAAAGGCAGCTCCACTCTCCCATTTCTCCTCGCTCAGCAAAGCTCAGATAATGAAACAACAGAGCTACTGAGTTAAGCAATCGGGTGTTCTCACTCTTCATTCTGATCAGTCATGTTTTTACACATTACAATCAGCACCCCTTGTTATACTGAGCGGCTCGATCCTCTTACGTGGATCGGAGTAGTGGACCACTTTGTATTTGTGTGTGTATTGCTGAAGCTGCCAGGGTGTGTTAACACTTGAGGATAAGCACCCCTCATTACATCGAGAAGTGCAATCCTTCTGAAACGGATCAATAAAATACTGCACTAGGCGACCCTGCCTCCCCCCATGGAGTTAAGTGATCAGGCTTGAGTGATTTTTTGTGCTGGTATAGCTTTGTATATGTTCACTCTTCTCACAGTGTTTTGATTTGCCAGTGCGTTTACCCTAAGGATTAGTGCCTCTTGAGTGGCTTAATCCATCAAAGCAAAAGCGTGATTGACACTCTCGTGAATGAGCACCAATTTGCCTGTGATTTCAGTCATTTGTCATGATTTTTCAAAACCTATTGGCGAGCCAAAAACTGGGCTAAAATCATGCAGTCTGAACTCGGCTTTAGTGATCTGCATTATCCCATCCACACACTAAGTGAACACACACCCAGAGCAGTGGGCAGCCATTTTTTGCTGTGGCACCCAAGGTGCAGTTGGGGGTTTGGTGCCTTGCTCAAGGGCACCTCAGTTGTGGTATTGAAGGTGGGAGACAGCATTGCCACCTCTACCAACAATCCCTGCCAGTATGAAACTTGAACTTACAACCTTTGGGTTTCGAGTCCAACTCTCTAACCATTAGGCCACAGCCTTCCCCAGGCCCTGCCCCGCACCGCCCCTCACCTCTCCTCGTCCTACACAAAAATCTGAGAGGAAGTGAGGAGCAGCTTTGATCTGTCAGTGCCCCTCTGCTATGAGTGAATTGGCAATTTTAAAGAGAATACTGTCACTAGTGATTATTATCACTGACAGCTTTAGGGTCGGACACGTCTGGGCCACAACCATGCTGAGACCACACCCACAGGGTCTGACTGCTTTCATTTAAGACTGTTCAATTCTGGGTGCTGATGGCAGTGTGTTTGTCATAATTACATTTGTGAACACTGGGCCAGTTCAAATAGAACCCACACAACCAACCGCTGTAATAGCGAGAAAAAGGAGATCCGATTTCCTCTTACACTTATCATGAGTGTTGGGTCCCCACAAGGCGGCCTACCACTCGAACCAATCCAATTCCTTGTCACACGGGCCGAGGTCTGGCAGGCCATCCCTGGAGTGTCAGACTGGGGTTTTGGTAATTATAAAACGAGGCTACTTACTCCAGTTCACTCGAAGATTTAGTGATTCAGTGGTGTGGTCCCCAACTTCATGACAATCATGTACTGTGCTCCAAGGTGATGAATTTACTGGTAAAAGCAGCTGTAGAGATGTTCCAGAGCTAGTCAGACTGCTACAGCCACTACCTCCTAGTCCCTAAAAAATTATGGAGGTCCTGGTCCATCCTCAATCTCAGGAACCTGAACTGCACCCTCATTAAACCGCCATTCAGGATAACTTTTTGGAACAAATCTATTTGCAAATATGCCCAAGGGACTGGTTCTTCTCTCTGGATCTGAAAGATGCATACTTTCACATCCAGGTACCCACTACCAGAGATAATTCTTGAGATTTGCCTTCAAGGGAGTGGCATGCCAATACACAGTCCTTCCCTTTGGATTGTATCTAATTCCTTGCACTTTTACGAAGTGCATAGATGCAGCTCTCTCCTCTCTAAGACAGATGGGAATCCGTATTCTGAACTACCTAAGCAACTGGCTAATTTTAGCTCAGACAAAGGCCGAGCTAATATCCCACAGACCCCCTCCTCCTCAGCCTCTTAGAATGCCTGGCCTTCTCAATTTTTCCAAGAGCTCACAGTCTCTCATGCAGCAATCCTCATTCCTGGGAGCAGTTTCTGACTCAGCCCACATGAGGGAAGAAGTCACACCAGAAGGTGCACTGGCCATACAGCAGCTTGCGGCTTCTTCCAAAGTCAGAGCCTCTCGCCCCCTCAAAGCATTTCAAAGGATGCTAGGCCTCATGGCCACCACATCGCCGGTACTACAATTTGACATGCTTTACATGAGACCCCTTCAGTACAGGCTGAATCTGCAAGTTCAGTCCCATTTCATGTCAAGGTGAGCCAGGCCTGCATGTCAGCTCTGATCGACCTTCGGCTTCTAATTGGAAAACAGTAGGTCTGCTTCACATCAACTACCTTGATATGATGGCAGTATGTTGAGCCCTTCTGATCTTCTTTCTGGCCCTGAAGGGACACCACGTGCTAGTCCTCTCAGACAGCATGAAACTTCTGGTGGCCCAACCCTGGAAGAACCATCTCTGGATCTCAGAGCTGTCTTAGCTGCTGACAGCAGCTCCTTGGCCCATTCCCCTAAGACAGGACCTCCTCTCTCAGGGGAACATAAGGATTCGGAACCCCCAGCCTGAGCAGTGGGCCCTACACCTCTGGGCTCTCAACGGGAATCAGTAGATTTCCCAAACAGTGACCTAAATACTATATCACAGGCTAGAGTCCCATCTACGAGATGCCTCTATGCCCTTAAGTTGTCAATTTTCTCCGCAATTTTCCCAATAATGTGGGACATATCTGTGATATTGTCCTACTTACAAGAGCTGTTGGACAAGGGCTGCTCCCCTTCCTCACTCAAAGACTATGTGGCACCTATAGCAGCTTCTCACGCTCCTATAGCCAGACAGTCGGTGGGCGGGAACAGCCTAGTTGTTAATTTCCTGAAGGTCCCTACATGGGATCTGCCCACAGCCCTGAGAGCCCTCAAAGCCTCCCCCTTTGAGCCACTTCAGCCTGCAAGCTTAAAAGCAACGTCACTGAAAACCACTCTGCTGCTGGCGCTAGCATCGATAAGCAAGTAGCTGACTTGCAGGCACTCTCGATAAGCCCTGTCTTCCTTGAGTTTGGCTCCAAAGTTGTCCTAAAGACAAGAAATGGGTATGTCCGTAAGATGCTCTACACTCCATTTAGAGCTCAGGTTACTACTCTCTCTATGCTTCCTCCTCCTGAGGAAGGCCAGGAGTTTAACCCTCTGAAGTCGATTAACGCGTATACGCATTATGAGGCATTTTCTCCTGATAACCCCGAAAAGAACTTAAATTACACTTTCAGTTTTGATCATACAGATAAGAGCTATACATCAATCGAGTCTGCAAAGGGTCTACTTTTTTGCATACAGACTTAATAACAACAAAACTTTGTTCATTTATAAAATAATGATAACAAACAAGGTGTGCTGTTTGCAGCCTTTGTCTGCGCTGATTTTCATTTAAAATTTAAAATTCATTTCATCATTTAAAATGAACTGTAACTCAGTGAATACTCAATGAAGAGACATGAGATAGATATCTATAGAAAGCTTGACATGTCTACTTTTAAACAAGTGCTGCTGTAAACAAATATTCTGTGACCAAGTAATCTATATGAAAACAACGCGATGTCCATTTTGCATGTCTCCCTTCATTATCTTCTAATGTGACCACGCCCCGCGCTGAACGCGCTATTCAGATTCTAATGTTTCACTGAAGCGTGCTGCTTGAATATGCCCATAACAGAAGACAACGCAGCGAGACTATTCTTCATGTTTTTTTTATTTTACTGTTTCCTTCGTGATGAGAGGAATAAGACATAATTCACCACGAATAGATGTGATGTGGATGAGGATTTGAGATTTGGATTTGCTCAGAAAAAAAGAATGAAGCACTTTATTCAGCAGAGATCATAAACATGAGTTAGTCTCTTTTTATTTATTTATATACTTGTACTAGTTTTCTCATAACGTGTAAACATTTTACTACTTTTTCCAAAGACTTTTTTCTAGTGGTGCACATAGATTAATTTTTTTATCTAGATTAATCTCACTGTGATCTTGAAATTAATCTACGTAGATTAATCTAGATTAAAATGGCTCATTCGAATTCTGCCGAAGGCATTCAGAATAAGGGTGTTACCCAAATAAAATTGACAAACAGTAAGTCTTTGAGAAGGGGTTTATCAAGCTAGGTGGTGCATTAGACCAGGGGCTCATCTCCTGTTTCCAAAATGCATCACAAAGTGCTTGAAAAAGCTGTAAACTAACTCCACATTGCACAAGGTGCAAACAACTTTAAACCTGTTTCACACCAATGTTTAAGTTTTTTTTCAAGTTTGTAGGTGTCAAGGTACAGAAACCAAATAATTAAATGTAAAATAGCACTAGATAGTCTTCAATGTAAAAATTTAATATACAATCAAACCTACATTTATTCAGACAACCAACATTTCTCACATTATTACAGTTTTGCTATATATATCAAATATTATATCTGGTGTCTGAATAATTTTTGGTTTGACTGTTAAAACTACAAAATAATTCAGTCAAGAGCAGTGAGTGATTTTCATTTTCATTTTCTTGGATTAACATTACAGCAGCCAGTAGCTAAATTAGGTCACTTTAAGAGACGATGAACGCATCCAATATAATACACATCCCATTTTTTTCCTCAACTGTTTACTTTCACTTAAGAAATAACTAACTGTTTTTTCGAGCATAATTTCCAAGGGGGTATTTTTTGACATATTTTGTATGTATTTGTTGGCACAAGAGCAAAAATAAGCAAATTCGATGTTCAAGTGTTTTGAGACGCCTTTCTCTGCGTGAGCCCTGAACACCAGAACACCGCGAGTACTGAATTGGGCTCTTTCACATCTTTTTGTTTGTTCAAACTGCGATTTGTATTTGTTCGTTCAGGTGCAGGAGGGACTTCGAGGAGAACTTCGCAGAAGAAAGCTCGGTTCAGTGTCGCTGTCCATGATACACGGCTCTCTCTCTCTCTCTCGTGTGCACCGAACACAGCGCGCGAGTAACCAGCTACTCTGTTCAGCTTTTCCGCGTCTTGTGTTTGGATGCTTTAATGTTTAAGTCAACAAGCGTTAAGGCTTAAAAACACCTGAAAAAGATAAGCTTTTGTGACGATGTGCAGCAGTGGTCCATCAACTGTCCTGAGCATCTTTTTAGGCTGGCCTCAGCCAGTCGTTTATATAAAATATCAAGGTGAAAGTCATCATAGCTTGCTTAGTATAGACCCAGCTCCCAACCCAACTTTGAGAATAGATTAACGGCGATATTTTTTTTATCGTCCGATAAGAGTCTCACGTTAACGCAGCACGTTAAAGCCGATAACGGCCCACCACTACTTTTTTCAAACTATAATTCCTGACTAAATGTATAATCAAGTGAAATATTATGAAGTTTCAATAACAATATACAATACTATACCATTCAAAAGCTTGATGTAAATAATATAAATGTAACAAATAAATGTAACTGTAACAAATGCAACACAATGCTGTTCTTTCAATTTATCCCCCTAAAAACCTGAATAAAATATTCTCAGCTTTTTTCAACATTATTATTATTAATAATAATAATAATAACAATAACAATAGATTTTTCTTTTTTTTTTTCTTTTTTTATCAGATTGTTAAAAGGATTTCTGAAGGATTGTGTGACTGGAGTAATGATGCAAAAAATTCAGTTTGAAAGTCAGCTTTGATTGTTCCTGATAAACTGTTTAACTGCTCCCCCAAGTTGATGTTAAATTATGTTGTGGGATAATTAAATTTTTCTAAATAAACTACAAACACAAAATTATATAGATTTATTTTGTTCTCACATTCTTTCTTGTCACTCCTTCCTCACAGTGGCACAGATGACTGAGAGGATCATTATGCAGCTCATTATGCAACTCATTATGCTGCTCATTATGCAGCTCATTATGCTGCTCATTATGCTGCTCATTATGCAGGCCTTTGTCTTCTCAGGTGTAAATCACAATGATATTCATGATAGTTGACGCCTACTTGCATATGACTTTTACCAACAAAAAGTGTCTTAGAAAATTTAAATCAATATATTGTTTTCTGTGAGTGAGTAAACAAGATGATTTTCACATAATTTAGAAAGAAAAATTCTAGGCTACAAGCTCCAGTTCTCAAAAGTCCCGGGAACCAATTCTGTTTGTGTTTCATTGCCTTATTCAAGTGATTTAACATTTGTGGTTTTTCACTAACGACGCATACATTTTTTTCCACAAAAACACAATCATGTACATACATGCTGCTCACATATTATTATAGCCCAGTTTGTGCGGATTACAGTGAGATTAGGATTTAGCCATTTAGATGTGTATAAGAAACTGAAAATAGCACAAATGTCAGGGCATGTCGGTCCCGCTTTCGCCAAGGCCGAGGCTGAGGCTGAGGCAGATAGATCTGCTGGAGGGTATGGAGATGGGCACATACCCTATCTCATACCTCACCCGCCAGATCTGCCCAATCTCCGGGTTCAGAAGCCCGAGTTGCGGTCTTTCCCCTTGAGTGACGGCCATGACGCACCGCCTTTCTCTGAGGAGATTGAAACAGAGGGCGTCGATGAGCTTGCAGTTGCACAAACATAAATTGCATAAACATCAGTTGCACAGGTTTCAGTTGCACAAGCATTATATTGCAAGCATATTATGCCTAAACTTTATAATGTGCAGCATTAATGAAAAGCGCAGTCGCGCATTCATCTCTCTGGAAAAATAAGGGGGCTGACTGTGCTTCTCGCATATCTGGGGACGGGTTGGGGACGGCTCTGCCTATCTCCACCCGTGTTCCCTAGATCTAAAGTTCGTTCTCGAGGTTCAGAAGCACGCACAGCAGTTCCTTCCCCCTGCTGCTGCAGCTACTTATCTCTGAGGAGATTAATACTGTTTGTGTGACTAAGTGGCTTGCGCGAAGTTAGATATGAATTGTATCAAAAAGGCAGACCGTGTTTACTCGTCTGATAGTTTGATTGCATTAAATTCTTAGGAATATAATTAAATTTATCTCACTCTGAGAAATTATATATACTGGAGGGGCTGCAGGGCGGGAGCAGCCATCTCAGTGTATTGTCAGAGCGTTAGGACCGGAGGCCGAAGCAACGGTCTGAACCAGGGTTTTCCCAGCCTAAGGCAGATCTGAGGGCCGTACTTCCCTGACAGTGGGTGTCGCTGTTGGACAGGGTTTCTCTGCTCCCTGTTGGCCTGCTGGCCTTGCTGTAGCTGATCGTAGCTCAGTGTAGCTGTTTTTTTCCTTCTCTAGATTCTTTATCTTACTATAACTGTCTGTTTTTTTAAGTGATAAAATATAACTTAAATCACACCATATTTCTGATATTATCGATCAATCTTATCAGATTAACTTTGATCGATCACTTTTATTTTATATCCGTGAGTGCAGTACACATGCATTGCATTAGCACTCGTTAGCTTGTCATTAGCATTTTCATTCGAACCTATCGCTGTTTTCTTTTCTCCTCTCCTCTTCCTCACTCCAGTTTTTCACAAGTTCATCAAACAACTGTGGTAACAATATTTCATCAAGCACGGTGAGTAATGGCTTCTCCTGCTATTGTTATTTGCACCTCTTGCCACATGTACAGTTTATCTATCTCTGTTACAGATGAGGGATTCACATGTGATAAATGCAGGGAAATAGTTAGGCCAGGGGTGCCCAACCCTGCTCCTGGCGATCGACTGTCCTACAAAGTTCAGCTCCAATCCTAATCAAACACACCTGAAGCAACTAATTAAGGTCTTCAGGCTCACTTAAAAATTAAAGGCAGGTGTGTTTGATTAGGGTTGGAGCCAAACTTTGCAGGACAGTCAATCGTCAGGAACAGGGTTGGGCACCCCTGAGTTAGGCTGACAGAGAAGATTTCAGAATTAGAGACACGCATCCAAACTTTAATTGAGGACAGTAAGAATGTTAGGGCTCTAGATACGGCTTTGGATGCGTCTAGCTCAGGGATTCCTGTACATTGTTCGGTTCCGGAAACAGAGCCCCTGCAGCAGGGCAACTGGGTGACGGTGAGGCAGCGTAGTCGTGGGTCAAAACACCGCTCTTCTGTTCCGATCAAAACATTAAACAGTGATGCACCCACTGAGAAACCTGATGAAAGTGCTCTAGTTATTGGTGATTCTATTGTACGGAACGTGAATATAGAGACACCAGCCACCATAGTCAAATGTTTACCGGGAGCCAGAGCGCCTGACATCTTGGCAAATTTAAAAATGCTGGCTAATGCTAAACGTAAATACAGTAAGATTGTTATTCATGCCGGCGCTAATGATGTTCGACTTCGCCAGTCGGAGATCACTAAAAATAACATTAAAGAGGTGTGTGAACTTGCAAGCACGATGTCAGACACTGTAATATGCTCTGGTCCCCTCCCTGCTTACCGTGGTGATGAGATGCATAGCAGATTGTCATCACTCAATGGCTGGATGTCTAAGTGGTGCCCACAGAATAACATAGGTTTCATAGACAATTGGACAAGCTTTTGGGGCAGACCTGACCTGCTTAAAAGAGATGGTCTTCATCCCTCCTGGGGTGGCGCCACTCTTCTCTCTAGAAATACTTGACTAACTGGGGCCCAGGTCAGGAAGTAGATAGACTGGCTAAACCGACCGTCTGCTAGCTGCCTCACGTCACAGAGGTCAGCTAATTCTCTGAGGACCAGCGGCGGAACAGAAAGAAACAAAAACTGAGGATTCTCCACCCGGCCCTCCTCCGGGGGAAGGAGTGGCTCTGTCTCCGCCAGCTCCTGAAGAGCAGTCTCCCACATCTCCGAGTTGCCCATGTCAGGACTGCTTAGTCGTCTTCCTAGAGGACTTCGCAGCCGGAATAACACGGGGGGCGCCGCTCTCCTGCGCGAGGCTCAATGCGCCGGACTCGAAGAACTCCCAGCACGGGGCGGAGCTGGTGTGGAGGACGCAGGGGGGCGCCCACGGCAACGAGCAGACTGAGGCACTGCCCACGACGGAATGGTGGCAACCGGAGGATCACGTCGTGGCGAGATGTGCTGTATGGCCTCAGTCTGCTGTTGTTCTGTCAGGAACTGCTGGGCACAGCCCCTCACAGCGTCGCCACACAGGACAGCCTGGGAGATGGGAGCGTCGAGAAAGTGCACTTTGTCAACGTCTCTCATACAGACCAGGCTGAACCAGAACGGCACTACTGGACCACCAGAGTGGACATCGCCTTCCCGAGGGACTGCGTCGTGACTTCCTTCACCCGGAAGGGTGAGGTCAGTCACCGTGCGCAGCTCCTGCATCAACCTTGGGTTGGTTCTACCCTCGTGCATTTGTTAAAGCCTTGGCTTGGTGAGTTTGCAGGATAGCCATGGCATGCAGAGCAGAGGCAGCTTGGCCCACAGCACTGTAAGCCTTGGCAGCGAGAGCGGCCGACAGCTTACAGGCCTTGGGTGAGAGCCGCGGACTATTCCTCCCAGTGGCGGCATTTTGTGGACACAAGTGCACCGCAATCGCACTCTCCTGCTGGGGAATGTCGACGCACCCCTAGCTGCCCCGCCATCGAGGGTAGTGAGGACGGAGGAACAAAATGAGCTACTTCCGGCCGTAAAAAGGGGCCATCCATGACTACATCCCTTCCCCATGCACATCCGGGAAGAAAGGAACCAGAGCAAAACGCGGTTGTGAGCCGCGCTCTACACTGAGAACCAATCAAACAGCCATGAGCACTCAGCACTCATTCACCTCCATCCTGATGCTCACAGCTGCCCGGGCAAGCACGGCTGTCAACTCTGGGTCCAATTCGGCAGTGGCGACAACACCCGAGGGGGGCAGCCCCGCCGAATCTTCATCCACAGAGGTCAACAGCCCATCCCCGATGCTGCAATCGACATCTGATCCCCGGCGGCAAACTGAATGACCCGTTGGGACTGCCTTAAGACAGCCCAGCAAAATCAGGCCCGGCGGAGAAGCTCTCACTGTCACCTTCAAATCTCCCAGAGCACTAGCCGGCGATCCTCTGCTCGTAGCAGAGAAACCGGAACGGGTCGTGACAGAGGGGTCTGCTCCTTTCCCTTTAAGAAAGGGGAGACGCGATCACAGCGTTGCCAGGGTCACACACACAGTGCGTGCATGAACCATCCACGAACGCGCCTTCAGCGTGCTGAATGCCCAGACACGGAAGACAACGATCGGGGCCGATGTCAGAGAACAGGAAACGACCGCATCCAGAAGGATGTGGACGAAACGGCGTCTTTAAAAAGACGCGAATCGTCCGTGATTTGCTCTTTTAGGAAATCTGCTCTCTTAGTTGAATCGCCCAGGGGAATCGCTGAAAGGGACACCACTGTTTGCGCCGTACCGCCAACCAGAACAGCTTCCCGACACAGCAGATGAATGGCTTTGTGGAGTATAACAGCTTTCATACAACCACTCGGCTCCGAAGCAAAAATCTAATGAGTTGAATCACCTGTCGCCCTATTAATACCCATTGGCACAGGGAGTGGCTCAGGTATGTTAAATCCACTAGCCAATTTTCATTGGCATTTTCTCTTAAACTCAGAAATGATTGGCCTCCCAAGTGAGACCCCATATGTCGTTCGACATAACTCGTAGTGACTGACAGATAGGGAACCATGGTTACATACGTAACCTAGAGACGTTTTTCTCATAAGTGTCTAGCAACGCAGTACTAGTTTCTAATATCTCAGAGAACATTTTAAAGAATAAACTAACCTCAATCACGGTGAAACATTCTATATTGCTGGAATTTTTTTTAAAGATATTGTTCAATAGAATTTTAGTTCTAAGTTTGTCTTATTTCTAAAAAGCAAAACTCACAATTGTTGTCTTCATCGTCGTTTCACAACCTTTACAGTACACTTCTTGGTCTTCCCCATACATGATGATTGGTGCAAAATATGAATCAAAGCACTTTTGCTGAAAAAAAAAGGTTATTGAAACATTTATTGTCCATGTTAACTTATTGGGTTTGCCTGAAACAAACAAACTAAAACAAACTAAACAAACATTAATTGAAAAAAAATATTCCAGGTTTAAGAATGTCACCCATCATTTGTAAATAATTTTGACTCATCCATTGTTTTCAGAAATGGAGCTTGAGGTGAGGGGCTCTTATAATGGAAGTGAATAAGTCAATATCTGGAGGGTTTAAAATAAAAAATGTGAAGCTTACAATTTTATGAAAGCACATATTGTTTGAGCTATTTAAATTAAGCAATTTAAAATCATTTTACAGTTGCTTTAGGGGTTTTGTTGGTTATAGCAGTTTGTTGTAACTTGTAATTGCAACAAAATTGTTAAATTGGACATAACTTTAAACAGTAAAAGTTAATATTTTTTCACGATTGTAAAATCATGGTAACATGCATATTGTATATGTCTTGTAAATCACTGTGTCAATAGAAACCGGCCCCATTCATTTCCATTGTGACTACCTAACTGTAACCCAGACTTCCCAAAAAGTATCAGTGCAAATTCATTATGTGGTGATCAATTCAATAGTATGCTTATGAGTGTTTAAATACGCACTGAACCTATAATATTATTTTAATCACATTAGGGCATCTGACATAAATATAATCACACTACAGAGGGATCAGTTACTTTTAGATGCTTACCATGTGTACGGGTGGCTCTGAATTCAAGGAAATTGATAAAATGAAAAAGGTTTTAACTTGCTTCAGAGGTTCATGTTCTTTTGCTGGATTCATACAAATGGTGGTTTGTGCCATCCTTCCCTGAAATATCTATATGATAGATAGATAGATAGATAGATAGATAGATAGATAGATAGATAGATAGATAGATAGATAGATAGATAGATAGATAGATAGATAGATAGATAGATAGATAGATAGATAGATAGATAGCTTTTTTAATGCAAGATTAGCCCTGTATAATATCAAACATATGGCACACTCCAGACACAGTGATAATTTGCAGTGTATTTGATTAATAACTTTTCAGGTATCTGCAGGTACTTAACACACCTTAGATATTTCAGGAGCGACCTTGTTGAGTATCTTCTGAAGACATTTTGCAGCATCTTCCTGCTTATGAACTGATGAAAAAACATAATGCCTGAATGACTCAATTGTGTGGAACACACACATTTTAAATGAGAATGTGTACTTTAGGGCTTTGTTTTGTTTTAGGCCAGTGGTTTTCAACCTGTGGTCCGCGGTGGTATTGCAGGTGGACCGCCAATTATTTTCTGTTCATTCCCAGTCCATTCTAGGGCTGTGCGATTAAAAGAAATCGTCATAAATTCTCGATTTCTAAATCGTGATGCACCTTTTTTGCGAGCCCATGTAAACGGATCAGAGTGTTCACACTGCACGCGGTAAAAGGCTAGAAATAAAAACGTGCGAAAATAATTAACACATGACCATAATCTAACACATGAGCATAGAGAGAATTGAGTGCACAGGACGCAGTTTAAGTGAGAGGAGACACGTTTTAAGTACACACACTCTCACCGCGCAGAACAGCGTGTATCTGAGCAAGCACGTCTGGTTTTGTGACAGAGCAAAGGAAATCTTCGTGCGAACAGAGAGATTCGCGCTCGTGCATTATTTTAATGTGCTTTCGCGTTATATTTATGCGCTCTTGCTGCTGACCGCATACACATACTGTATACACACTGCAAACACCTGAGGCACCGCTACAATTAATGAGCTCTATGAACAATGCATGGCAAAAAAGAAAAGTCCCTACACACGGGATTTATTTTATTTATTTATTTTTTGTCATAAGTCTATAAATGTAGTTAAATCTTTACTATAGTGATAATTTTGACTTATGTCTGTTCTAGAGACGTTACAACTTTTTGATAAAGCTCTAATTGGTTTTCTTTTGGAAATATGTTTCAAATTAATCCTGAATGCATTTATGACTGATCATTTTTGCGATTGTGACACACCGATATGCTTTTACAAAGAAATCGCGATCGTTTTTTTTTTTTTGTTTTTTTGTTTTTGTCCATATCGCACAGCCCTAGTTCATTCAATAAATACAGTTAACAATCAAGCTTCTGAGTAATAAGTTATTAACCCAGCAATAGCGGGGTCAGTTATTTTTTTGAAGTGGGCCGCACAAACATATGTGTGTGGTTGTGTGGGCCGCGAGTTGAAAAAAGTTGGGAACCACTGTTTTAGGGATTTTTTTAAAGAAATTGTATTTCACTTCAAAATGCAAATCCTAAACATACCATTGATTTTCAGTTCAGCTGTTATTCCTTCAGTGGTGGCAGTGTTTCTCTCTCCAGACTTTAAACACTCAAATAACTGTGCAATGTGATTATTAATGGTGGAACTGGAATTATTCATCACATACCTGCAACAAAACACACTAGTTATATCTGATTTTATTTTTTACAGCTAAAATTACCATAAGAACAATGACAAGCTCCTACCTTTCCACAGCCTCTCTGAACTCCTCTGTCATGAAGAGTATTTGCAGCACTGTGTTCAAGTAGCATGTGGCTCCCTGATTCTCTAATCCAATGTATCCTTGACATTTCAAAGGTATTCATGTTACAGTCTGACAGTGTAATGTGACTATAATATGTGTTAATAAAAGATCAGTGCTTACTCATCATGGGTGGGGAGGTTCCATTTATAGTTATAGCACAGAAGTTATCTTTTTTATGTTTTTTAGAACAAGTGTTTTGTGGATTTGTTTGAGGCTGAGGATTGTTTTGCTCATTCGGTAGTGATGGCATCATAACTGTTTGCTTTTCCTTTGGCAGCTGTGAGTTCTGAAATGGAAACAATACTGTGGGGAATAAATCAAACATTATCCTGATTTGAATTTTAAGCAACAAACATGGCAAAAGTTTATGAAAGTTGTGGTGTGTTTATGAAAGTTTATGAAAATGTAACTCAAGATCTCATTACTGTAGTAATTGTATTAGTTGAGTGTTGAAGAACCAGCATACTGAGCTTTAAGTATTAAAGAAACTCACCACTACAAGCTTTCAGTTTCAGATGAAATGTAACTTGTTGTCCAAACTTCTCTCGTGATGAGCGTGTTATTGTTTTATCCGTGCGCCTATATTTTACTCTTTGGGTCAGTAAACCATGACCCAAACTGTATAATACTTTCCATATGATGAGAAATCCGTCATTGGGTTTAGGGTATCCTCTGCCAACTAGAAGAGGTTAGTAGATAATTATTTAGAGGCAGGTTCGAAATAAACTTATGGGGCTTTTAAATGACACCATTAAAATTAAAAACACTAAATAAAAGTGCTTGAAAGATGTATAAAAGTAGATGTAGTGTACTGAGCTTAATAATTAATAGGATTATTTGATAATCATATTCATGATATCTATGTGTGCATCTGTAATTTCAACAATAACTACAGAGCCCCTTATTATAATAATATACATTGCACATCAAATGTCATTCAATGTATTTGTGCTATATTCAAAAGCCTAATTGTTTAGGAAAGAATTGATAAGCTTTGAACTTCGCTCCTTGTAATGATGCCCTAACCATATGATTGAGTCAAACTCTAGATGGTTGTTTGTAAGACTTGAACAAGATTTATACAGCTGTATCTGACTATTTAACACTATTTGACAAAATACTGTTATAATCAAACAAAATAAGAAACTGATAACTAAATGCAGGAACCCAAGATATGAGTAAAGACTGACATTATGCGATCTGCAACGTTAGCGTGATTAGACTTAGCAGGTGAATAGCCTACTATTACATGCGAGAAATGTTTCAGCAGTTTTTCAGTTTCGGTTGTTACATAATGACTTGAATACACCAAAATTCAAAAACAAATTCGAATTATAAACACCATTGAAGATAATGGATAAAGCAATATTCCGTACCAAATGCCTGGATACCTTCAGCAGACGACAGATGCATAAACAAGATTTGCTGTTTTAATTTAAAAAAAGGAAGGAAAAAAGGCCGTACAACTAAAAATATCGAACAAGAACCACTGAACCCAGACCATGAATGCCGATCCTCGCGGTGGTCATGCAGCAGTGTGATACACAGATTCCCCAGGACACCGTGTCAGTGTTCGGTTGCACAGTCCGTCTATCAGCCTGACTGTAAAGAAGCGCACTGACTGTGGACGTTTGCGCGTCACGTGATCGGGCGGGTAGAAAGAGAAGCAGTCTGTAGAGAGTCCACGCAGACACCAATACTAGCTACGAAATCGACTTTATTTGAAATATCTAAAGACATGAAAAAATTTACTCCATTCGACAAAGGCATCAAGTTAGTGTCAAGACCAGGTGATCTCGGTAAGGTTTATATATATATATATTCTAGTTCACAGACTTCCTCGTATTAATAAAACACAATGTTCTATTGTGGAGGGCTGGATTACTCCATATGTGAAAAGCGCTAAACCTAACGTCGATATTTACTATAGTAACACTAACTGCAGTCAATATTTTATTGAAGTTTTATTTAGTTATAACAAATAAGATGAGATACATTTTCTTCCAAATTCTGTCTTTCCGACAAGTTCAGTTTAGTAGGTAAACGGTCAACTCGATTTCGTGAAAGTGGATGTAAATAGTAGGTTACGCCAGTATTGGTACGCATAAAGCCGTGTATATATGCTACGCCGTGGGTAGGATTAGGGTTGTGGGGTAGATGCTTGTCATGTGCATGCGAAAAACTACATGTTATATTCACACCAACAAATTTATTATCATATACACGCGAAAACTGCGTATTATAGCTACTGGCCAAAAGCCATTTTTTGCGTGTCAATACCATCAGTTTCGTTTTATTTGGCGTACTATTTATATTCATTTCATGAGACTGTGCTCTTAAGTTTTGACATGTTAGACCGCTGTTTTGCATGATTTTGTACCAGCGTTAGCCTGTGCGATGCTTTAATATAAATAGGCCTTAATAAAAAGTGAAAGTGAAACTGTAAAGCTAAAGAATAGTAACATGCTTTTACATTATGTATTTCAGAAAAGTTTTCTCAACCTAATCATTTGAATAAACGACCAGAATAACTTGAATGTACAGTTATCTCTTTGGACTTTGTGATGAATATGCCATATGTTAGTGGAATTTACCAAGTTTTCTCATTATTCCAGATGAATATGATGACGACCCGGGTGTTTTAAGGGCTCAGCTGTCTTGTGGTCATGTCATAGATCCAGAAACACTGACTGACTGTTGCAGAGCTCAGCTGAATGATGTGAGTCTGTCTGTGAACATGTCTCTGTATTCTAATACTTCAAAGTTATTATAACATCAGTGTTATTATGACTATTACATTAAGGCAATGAAGATTAGCCATAAACTCTGGTGTTGAATTGCAGGGACAGACTGAATTCAGATGTCCGCTGTGCAAGAGAAAATGGCCATATGATGAAGTGAGAAAACTGGCAAAACTCACAATTGATGAGCAGCTGAGTTTTGAGGAAATGCTTGGGACCAACACTGCTAAGAAGATAGTGGACTTCAGGGATGTAAGAACATTTCTTGCTGTGATCTTGTGATTATATGATTTAAACTTTTTTTGTTGTTTGACTCACTGTTGCTGTTAGTGGACAGATGAAAAGTGTTACAGAAATAACTTGTATTAGGAAGGGAGTTAATTTTAGATATGAATCATGTGCAAGATTTTCTAACATGTGCATCTTTGTCTCCAGTGTCCTGGTTGTGGCACCTTCATCGAAAGGTCAGATGAATCTAATCTGTGTGTGGAGTGCTCAGTGTGCACAGCAAAAACAGGACGCATCTTTGAGTTCTGCTGGACGTGTGAGAGAGTGTGGAAAGGGCCTCGACCTCGTGCTGATCACTGTGGAAATGTGGGATGTAGAAGCGCTGACCAGGAACTGCTGAGAGACTGTCCAATAATCACTTTATCATCAGTTGTATATAAGGGGACCGATGTTCATGTCCAGTGTCCAGCGATTCGTGCATGTCCAGTTTGTGGTGTGTTAATAGAACATAATACAGGATGTAAAATAATGTCTTGTCGTGAATGTAACAATCAGTTTTGCTTTGCTTGTTTAAAATCTGCCCGCAAGTGCTTACAAACATCAACCCATTTCATTTCATGCTCAGCTGGTGTTGCACCGAGGCAAACTAATTCTGTACTGTAAGAACAGTCCAACAACATTGATATCAACTACTGTGCTGACTGCCATAAGACATACAAAGATTTCTCTTAAATAAAAGTAGAAAAAAATGTCTATGGGATATTCACATTTGCATTTATTAGTTTAGCAGATACTTTTATCCAAAGTAACTTCAAAAATTTTAAATCACATGCATTATTCATAACACTTCATATTCAATTTTAAATGTCAATTATAAACTAGAGAGTAGGGGAAATGCAGAAATTGTTTATGACTGTAGACTAGTTATGTTTTTGTGCAAGTGTTTGCCTTCAGTGTGTGTGTGTGTGTGGGTGTGTGTGTGTGTGTGTCCACTAATTTGGATGGATTAAATGCGGAGGACACATTCTGAGTATGGGTTACTAATACTTGGACTTCATATCACTGAAATTAATGAATTCATTTTAGAAAGCAAATATTTGATTACATGTCATACCTTTTTCTGTGTATTTTTAATAATTTAGCAAATAAAAGTGTAATATATCACACATCATTGTCACATGCTTGTCCATAATCGCCAGGTTCTGGAGGAACTGAAGTGCATTATAAAGTGACTCATGATGTTACCTGCTGGACAACCACAGAATTACAACCAAAATCTCGGTTTTATATTTCATTTTTTATTTCATTTGTTTGCTTTTTATTTGATAGAGTATTCCGTCATGTCCTATATCCTCAGTAAAGAAAGTAAATAAAAAGTGACAACGGTTGAAACAGTTGGTACAATGGGGAAAATGTGATGGGCCATATTTCTTCGGTCTAAAGTTCTAGAGCACATTTGCTTAAACGACTGGTATATTAAGTTAAATGATTAATTTAAAGTTAGTCACTTCCCAATTGAACTTTGTATTTTGAATTCGTCACTGTCTGGGAATTTAGCCTTTATGCATGTTTGAAATGCGATAATGCCATTTAGTAAGTTGTATAGGCTATAATAGGCTATAATAGGCTATATGTATATATATATATATATATATATATATATATAAAGGAAACCCAGAGCATTCTTATACAAACAAATAGCTCAGATAATTGTGTCCCGCGGCAAACGTGGCCAATCAACCCGCTATAGACCAATGTTGTGTTTTGTGATTATTGTTTTTTTAAACGTGTAAAATGTCAGCAATCATTTATTTTTGTATTTATTTTATTTTTTTTTTTTTTTGTATTTTTTTCAAGAGGACTTTAAAGTCAACGCCCTTGCCAGTAGGCTATTAGAAGTGAAAGAGAAAGTAGGTATTTAGTGTCTATATTTTCTTGTTTGATCTCTCGTCGTTTCAGTCAGAAAGTCTTCCTCGAGCAGCATCAGAATGGCCTTTCAGGTGCGCGTCAGGGTTAATAAAAATGAAATTAAAGTATTATCCGTGGCATCTTCAAGTGAAGAATTCGAGCAGTTCACCATTGGAGGGCTGAAGGATAAGGCATTAAGTTTTTTTCCTTCAGTAAAAGGTAGGTTTAAATTATTTACATTCGTCTCAACTATTGACGCTGGAATATAAAATAAAAAAATATATAAATTATTTTTGAAATAATTTATTCTCTCTGATTTTTCGTTTTATGTTCTTTCAGAGCCAGAAAGACTGAGGGTGATTTTTGGGCAAGGTGAGCTTGAAGACAGTCAAACATTTGATTCGTGCGGCATTGAGCATCTGTCTGTCCTGATAATCGTGCTCCAGGTGCCTGGTGGAGGAGGTACAGTATGACTCTTTATACTCGTCTCTTCACAAAATAACCAATCTAGGTCATATCATTTAAAGAAGAAAAAAAAAACCTAAATAGTAGCTCTAAATATAGGACAACTGTAAACATTTGTCATGTGATCCTTGTCCTCTGTCTAAATTCTTAACATCAAATATCTTCTGATGATCTACATTTGTAAATCATTTTGGATAAAAACAAAAAACAAAAAATTAATAAGTAAATAAAAAACATCTGATAAGTGAAAAAAGTTACAAAATGGATGGTATATTTATTGTTATTGTCTTTATTATTATATCTCTTTTAGAGTCCTGTGAAGGTGTACTGTAGTTGGAGCAATATTCCTGTGGGACACAGCAGCACTTTATGCAAATTTACACACCGTCTCAGGCCTGTGTCCTGTCTCTCCCTTCAAATGGTCCTGTCAAAAATGATTCTCAAGACCAGAAAATACACCGGGGAGGAGTTTCTCTCAGGTCTCAACACAGTTTGAGGATGTTGGGTTTATGATGTCTTTCCATAATGTAGAAATTTTAAATAGATAATTTGAAGATGCTTGTACAAATTTGGTAAATATTAACATATGTATATTACTAAATCATTGTTTTACTGAGAATATTGTGTTGAAATTCAGTGTTACAAATGTCTCAAAATTATAATAAATCAAACTGTTTCATTAAAGTAAAAAAATAAAAAAATAAATTTTTGAACTGAGAACTAAAATATTAAAATAATATATATTTTGCCTTGTATATGCATATGTATAATATATTTATGAGATATACTTTCAAACAAAGTAGGACAAGGAAATTGGTGACTGTCATTTTTACTGTAAAAACATTTCAATAAAATGTTACATCCTCATGGGGCTCTTATCAAGCCATATGGTTATTTCAGCTCTGTTAAGATAACTGCTTGCTCATCACAGTTTCTGTTTTATTTGGGGGCAAAAAATAAATAAATAAATAGAAAATAAAGAGAAGCGACATTATTAAAAATATTCCTTTGGTAGATAAAATATGGAATTAGAACATTATAAAGACAAGTCATTGTACTAGTCTTTATGCTAGATGTTTGATGGTCATATATGTCATCTCTTAAATCAACTTTAATCATAAAACTGACCTTTGGATCTTAAGTAAAAAAAAAAAAAGTATATATATATTATATGTTATTTAATAGAAGCGTGTCATCAAGTGAAAAGTGGTTTAAAGTAAATGTAACAGAAAATCAGTAACACAGTTGCTAAACATATTTCTGAAGCTCAAGTTCTGTAACTGAACTCAATATAAAGCTAAGCAGGTTAAAGCCCTTGATGGAAACCTCATTTAAGAAAGCTGAAGTTGCTGCTGGAAGAATACTTAATGAGGTGATTAAAGCCCAAGTCGAATGACAGACACTAATGACATCATTTTTGGTGGGAAATGAACAGCACAAAGATCAATAATATCAATACATTAAGAGAAGCCTGGACAAACAGAGTAGCCTATGTGATCATTTACAAAAAAACAAACAAGCAAAAAAGTTCTTAAATTGACATGAACACCTTTCACTTCTTATGTTTGCATAAGTTCACAAATGGATTTAACAAGCTAGCTACTGATACGATTAAGGGTGGAGAAGCAAGATTAACTTGTTTTAAAGAGTATGATGAACAAAACTGAAACCTAAAAATCTTTGTTTGTTTGTTTTTTAAATCAGATGTCTCAAGGTTACAAAAAAGAAGTTTCATTAAAGTTGAAATTCAAATTGTTGAATTCAAATACACCACAAATATTCACGAAGACATTTTTATTTTTAATATTTGGACTGGGAACTAACATTAGTCACACCCATGTTTAAAAAGAAAACTGATCTGTATGAGTTAGAGTTAAAGGGTGTTCGGCTTTGACTGCACCTGTCTTCCGGTGTTTTGACTTTGATTGCGATTGCCCAACCTTTTTGCCTAACAAACTTCTGCCTCCCTTACTGACGCTTGCGCGGTGTTCAGCAACACGGGTATTGCAGACAAAGTAGTTTCGATTCAAGATAGCTATGTCAAATAAAATTTTAACACGTTTTACCTGTAGCATTAAGGCTTTTCGGTGTAGGGTCCTCCCTACCTCTGAGATACAAAAAAAAAAGTCAAGACCTGGTATAATCATGCAAGACTTCTGTAAGTCATACTTTAATATTTGAAACCCCTTAAAAAAGAGATTTGGTAATTCCCGTTTGGTGACACGTGACCTTTAACACGTAACTGAGTGAGGAAACCCCGATCTGGGAGTTGACTTTAACAGCACTGAAGTTTGAGAACAGACGCTGTTAAAAATGTCTGAAACCACGAAGAAATTCACTCCACGCGACAAAGGTATCAAACTGGTGTCAAAACCCAACGATCTCGGTAAGTGCGCGCTTATTAACTTATTTAGCTAATAAATAACCGACAATTAACCAAACACGCGAATGATCAACATATTATGCTTTATTATTTATATTATGCGTCATTGTTTGTTATTATTTGAATTTGAATGTGTTGTTTGATGAAATAGCAACATTGATCCTGTTATTCTCTTGTTTATCATATGAAACTGCTTTGATGCTAATGCTGTCCAGCATATATTTGTCCGTGAACTGAAACAAAATGCTATCACATATTAAAGCACTATTCTGTAAGTCAGTGGCGTAGCGCAAACTGCGTTGGCCCACCCGCAAGAGTGGAGGCGGGGCCCCTCACCGCATAATTAGATGGGGGATTCACCTTTTCGTTCAAAATCGTGAATTAGTACTGTGGAATTTAATAGTATGTAATTATTTCGTATTTATTTATTAAGAACTTTAAACAAAAAAAAAGAATAAAAGAGACACCAACAATAAAACAGCAATTACATTAACTTGTTAAAATGCAAGGGAGCACATGACGTCAAAATATTTATTCTATCTGCACTATACAACAAAGATTCATGACGTTTAACATTCAATAAAGGTAATATATATTACCTTTAAAATCCTCCATAGCGGCCCTTTCTCCTAGCATTTTTTTGCGCAAAGTCCTTGACAATGTCTGTTATGTCCATCTGACGCGCGTGCTGGCTTTCAATGCTGAGTATCGCAAGTTCAGAAAGTCTGTCCTGGCTCATTGTGCTTCTCATGCAGGTTTTTATTAGTTTTAGTTTAGAAAAAGATCTCTCGCCACTTGCCACTGTGACGGGGACGGTTAAAAAAAGCTTCAGAGCTGTAGCCACATCCGTGACACTTGGTAGAATATATGTAACGTTCTCTTACGAGAGCTCTCTCGTACTGCGTCTTAGCTAAGACGCTACGGGAAAAGTCTCTTTTCACGAAATACTGAAGCAAAAAATTATCCTTAATTTTGTATTTTTGTAAAGCGCATTTGCAGCAGTACACAGCCATAGGCGAGACGGCTCGTTCGCTCATTGGCTTGTTCTGCGGCAACTGCACAGCCTATCGAGCGCAGGCTGATGCAACATCAGACCAATAAGGGCGCTTCGCGCCCTTCTTGCCACTTCCCGCCGAAACGGGTGTGGCCCAACCTATAAAAGGAGCTCGAAAAGGCTGACTCACCTGATTTTTCATCTCTTCAGCGAAGCTCACCCATCGCTGGATCATGAGGAAGCAAGCGCCGTCTGGAAGAGCATATCAGCAGGACGAGCCATCCTGAAGCCGCTGGCATCGCCGCCTTCCACTGCCGTTCCTGCTGCGCTATCCGGCGCCCATATCCTTTACATCCTTGTTCTGTTATATCCTGTGTGTGTGTTCGCCCTGCGACGCACATTCACAAAAGAGCTGCGTCTTTTTAAAGATGCCCTCGTGCGGCTCGTGCAGAGCCCCGCTCAGCGAAGGAGATCGTCACGTCATCTGCGTCTCCTGTCTGGGTGAGGACCATGCAGCGCTCCCGCTCGCTGACGGCGGATGCCCTCATTGCGAGTTAATGCCTATGGTGACTCTGAGGACTCGCCTGGCATCCTTCTCGAAGCCTGCATCATCCGCTGCGCCGCAGCGCCGTAAGAAGCACCGCTCGCAGCGCCTACCAGAACCGCCTCCAGCTCGGCCGAGCTCGCCGGTTCCCTCCGCTTCGCCGACCTCCCCTGCATCGCTTCCCGATGCTCAGCATCCGCTGCTTGCCGACGCGTCATCTGAGGAAGTGGATCTCAGGCCCGCGTCGGAGGAAGAAGACACGTGCTCTCTGCTTGCTTCGGGCAGTGAGGGTTGGGCGAGCTCCGTGGATCTCGCGGCCGCTGCTCAGAGGCCCAGCAGACGGGGTATATCGATAAGGAGCTGATGCGTGTACTCTCGCTGGCCGCGGCGAGCCTCGGCCTCGAGTGGTCTGCACCAGCGCCCCCTTAACGTTCCCGGCTGGATGGTAGCTATCTTCCGGATGAGCGCTCTTCCTCAAGCTCAAAGCACGCCCCTTTTCTTCCTGAGCTTCACGAAGAAGTGCCGAAAGCTTGGGACGCTCCATTCTCGGCGAGAATCCGCTCATCTGTTTCGCCAGCATTCTCCACACTGGACGGTGCTAAGAACAGAGGCTACCTTTCACTTCGCACACACTGCATAGTAAGCGTGCCCACCCCTCAGTGCCCACAATTACTATGTCACACGCGTCATGTGGTTTCTGTAAAAACGAAAACCCGTGCACGCTCGTCCGGCCACGGCCGATGGTGCTATAAATGCAGTGACGATGCCCACTACCCAGTGCCCATCTCCACATGTAAGCACAGCCCTGCACACATGGCTAGCGCACATAAGATAGACACAGATCGGTCGAGCGCGCCGCATAGTAAACGTGTCCACTTCCCAGTGCCCACATACACTATGTCACATACGGCGCGGGGCTTCTGTAAAAACGAGGCCCATGCACATACGCTCTGCACAGGCAGACAGCGAGTTGAAAGTGGTAAATGTGCACACATGCAGCCCACGGTTACTCGCAGATATATCGAGTCCCACGGGACCCGCTCAGCCTCCCCCCAGTCGGTTAAGCGCCGGAACGGGGTCGAGGAAGAGCGATCTGCCCACTGTGATCAGCGCGCTCCCCGCCTCAGATGCGCAGCACACTCGAGCGCCGCCGTTGCCCAGTCAACAGAGCGCACTTCGCATCCAGCCCTTAGCCATTCATGCAGATGCATGGTCAGCGCTTCCAGGGGTTTCGGATTGGGTGCTAGGCATTATAAAGAGAGGCTACTCGCTACAGTTTTCTCGACGCCCACCGCGCTTTTCAGCGCGCGTCGAAACTACGGTCAAAACAGAAGTAGCACACATACTTCGGGCCGAAATATCAAAACTGTTGAGCAAAGGGGCTGTAGAGCCTGTGTCTCAAGCTCAAAGCAAGGGGGGGCTGTACAGCAGATACTTTCTGGTGCCCAAGAGAGACGGGGGTCTCAGGCCCATACTGGATCTAAGACAGCTGAACAAGGCATTGATGAAACGCAGTTTCAAAATGCTCACGACCAGGAAGCTCCTCGCGCGGATTCGCAGAGGGGACTGGTTCATGTCAATAGATCTGAAGGACGCATATTTTCAAATACAGATAGCGTCAAACCACAGGCGGTATTTGAGATTCGCCTTCGAGGGCCAGGCATACCAGTTTACAGTCCTGCCATTCGGCTTGTCCGTAGCTCCTTGTACGTTTACGAGGTGCATGGATGCAGCGCTCGCTCCTCTCAGACTCAGAGGCATACGAGTGCTGAATTATTTGGACGACTGGCTGGTTCTGGCCCGATCACGAGCGGAGCTCGTGGACCACAGGGCCGTTTTACTCGATCACCTCGAGAAGCTCGGCCTCAGTGTCAATTGGTCGAAGAGTTCGCTGAACCCCAGTCAGACGATCCTGTTTCTGGGTATAGTTCTGAACTCGTGTTCCATGACGGCGCGGCTGTCACCACAGCGCGCGATGAGCATTCGGCGCGCAGCGAGTTCTTTCCGCTGCGGCGCGACCGTGTCGCTCAAACACTGTCAAAAGATGCTGGGTTTCATGGCCTCAGCATCTCCGGTTCTGCGGCTAGGCCTGCTCCGCATGCGCCCCCTGCAGTTCTGGCTGAAGGCTCGGGTGGCGCGCAGAGCGTGGGCGTCTGGCCGGCTGCATTTCAAGGTCGATCAGAGCTGTGTTGCAGCTCTAGCACCTTGGACAGCGAACGGCTGGTACCGATCAGGTGTAAGCCTGGGGACTTCCCAGAGTGTGAAAATGGTGTCGACGGACGCCTCCACCTCGGGATGAGGAGCGCTGCTCGAAGGCAGACCGTCCTTTGGCCTATGGTCAGAACGGGAAAAGCTCCATATCAACTGCCTGGAAATGCTGGCAGTGGAGAACGCGCTGACGTGCTTTTGTCCCCATATCAAGGATCACCACGTCGTAGTCCGTTCGGACAACATGTCCGTGGTGTCCTACATAAATCGCCAGGGTGGTCTCGGGTCCCGAAACCTGTGCAGGCTGACGGAACGCCTCCTGGTTTGGGCTCAGCGCAACGTGCGCTCGCTGAGAGCAGTGCATGTGCCTGGGCTACAGAATCTGGGTCCAGACAGGCTGTCCAGAGGCAATGTTCCTACGGGCGAATGGTCTCTACACCCGCAAACAGTCCGGCTGTTGTGGGAGAGATTTGGCATGGCGGAGGTGGACCTCTTTGCGTCCCACGAAAACGCTCACTGCCCCGCGTTCTTTTCCAAGAACGAAAGCGCGCTGTCACGGAGATGGCCGTGCTGCCCGCTTTATACGTTCCCTCCCGTCTCCCTCCTTCCGCAGGTGATAGAACGGGTGAGAGAAACGAGATGTTCAATACTGCTTGTAGCACCTCTTTGGAAGAACCAACCATGGTTCCCAGATTTGATGCAGTTAGCAGATGTCGCCCCGTGGCCGGTACCGTTGAGGAGGGACCTCCTCTCGCAGGCCAGGGGCTCGATTTGGCACCCTCAACCGGAGTTGTGGTCCCTCCATGTGTGGGCGCTCAACGGTTACCTGCTGATCTCGCAGTGGGAGTGCTAAATACCATCACTCAGGCTAGAGCTCCGTCGACACGACGTCTGTATGCCTCGAAGTGGTCGGTGTTCTCCAGCTGGTGCACAGCTCGAGGTTATTCACCCCTTAGTTGTGAGGTGACGGAGGTCCTCTCCTTCCTACAGGAGCTGTTGGATAAGGGCAGAGCCCCATCCACGCTCAAAGTTTATGTGGCGGCCATCACGGCGTTTTCTGAAACGGCGTCCGGCCAGTCAATAGGAAGGAACGATTTAGTCATCCGGTGCCTCAGAGGAGCTAGGAGGCTGAATCCTCCCAGACCTCCGTCAGTCCCTATGTGGGACCTCGAGGCGGTTTTGGAGGCCTTGAAGGGTCCCCCTTTTGAGCCTATCCAATCGGTTAGCCTTCAGCATCTGTCGTTCAAGACAGTATTCTTGTTGGCTCTCGCTTCTGGGAAGCGTGTGGGTGATTTGCACGTGCTCTCGGTGAGCCAGTCGTGCTTGGAATTTGGGCCCAATGACTCAAGGGTCATACTCAAACCTAGGCACGGTTATGTGCCGAAATCCCTCAACACACCGTTTCGGGCTCAGGTTATTGCCCTGTCTGCCCTGCCGGTGTCAGGGGAGGATGGAGACTCGAGTCTTCTTTGCCCTGTCAGGGTTTTAAGAGCTTATGTGTCTCGCTCTGCTGCCTTTCGGCAGACGGAGCAGCTGTTTGTCTCGTTCGGTGGTCGTTCCAAGGGAATGGCTGTTTCGAGACGGACTCTATCCAGATGGATAGTTGACGCCATAGCGTTAGCTTACGCTTCCAGGGGCCTTCAGTGCCCGTTGGGCGTCAGAGCATACTCCACAAGAGGCGTCGCCTCGTCGTGGGCGTGGTCTACTGGGATCTCCTTGCAGGATATATGTATGGCGGCAGGTTGGGCCTCGCCGTCTACATTTATCAGGTTCTATAACCTGGAGGTCCCCGCCATGCAAGCAAGGCTGAGTTCACGAGCGATATGCACTGCCGACTGTTATATGGGCAGTATTGCGTAAGACCCGCATTGCCACATTGGTCAGGCCTTGCCTCGGCTGTGTGATGTCATATTGCCGCATCTACGGATGCTGCTAGATATAGGACGGAGGGTTTTTTCCCCTTTTCTGTCCTGGACTCTCTGTGAGTCCCTCAGGTGACTGTGCACTGTAAATCCTGGGCGTTGCTTCAGGTTTATTGGTGTGTGATTCCTGCGCGCACAGCGTTTTACATTGGGTTCCCGTAGCGTCTTAGCTAAGACGCAGTACGAGAGAGCTCTCGTAAGAGAACGTACTCGGTTACTAAACGTAACCTCGGTTCTCTCTAGAGGAGCAAACGAGTACTCGTTCGCTCTTCTAGAGAGAACCGAGGTTACGTTTAGTAACCGAGTACGTTATGCTTCAGAATCTAACTCCTGAGTAACGTTACCCGTGCTCGCTCTCGCAGCTCCTTCCCGCTGATTTGGAAGAAATATGGATGAAATTCTCAGTAGTTTTGCATTGAATTGCTCTTTTCGGTGTTGGTTAGTCCGTTTTTGAGCTCCGCTGACATATTTTCTTTTACTCATTTTGCGCTCATAAGCTTCACTCTCTTAACAGTTGCGGAAATTCTTAATCGTGATTGGATAACAAGGACAACAGATATGGTCATAATCGCCAAACACAGTAGGCTGCAATTACTACCAAAATAAAAGTCCTATACGTTCACGTTATAAAAACGCTTTAATTATTTATTCGAGGCAATTTTTTGGGGGGGGCCAGTCCGCTACGCCACTGCTGTAAGTCACTTTGACGTTGCTTTGAAATGATATGCAGTGTGAGAAAGCTCTATTCTTAATAAAAACTTGACAATAGAAATAGACGAACGAGAACGAACTTACGTAATTTAAATAAATTACGGTAAACAAGTATTAGCCTATATATATATATATATATATACAATGTTAACGTTAATTAAATAGAGAATGTGTTATGTGTTTATTTATTACGACGACAGTTGTAGTTACAGTTTTATGTTTTTAATAATAATGTCTGCTTTAACCAGGCACATTCATCCAACTAGCTTCTGTTGACTGAAAATAAATGGTTATATCCGTCAATAAAAAGTTAAACTAAAATATAAAATAGCATTATACTCCAACGTAATAAACAGCACATTCTAGTGGAATTTTCACAGCCTTGTCCCTTTCAGATGAATATGATGATGATCTGGATGTATTAAGGGCAGTGTTATCCTGTGGTCACATCACTGATCCAGAGACACTGACCGATTGTTGTAAAACTCAGCTGGACTGTGTGAGTGAATCTGTGCACATTACACCAGTTTCTGTATCATTGTACTTTAACCTAATTAACCCAAATTAGTTTAACCAATTTCAGCTTTATTTTTTTAAGATTCAACATGATTCAACAGTTTTCTAAGTCAGTTCAATATAATTGAATTCTAATTATGATCTCTGGTGTTTAATTGCAGGGACAGACTGAATTCAGATGCCCAGTGTGTGAGGAAACATGGCCATATGATGAAGTGAGAAAACTGGCAAAACTTACACTTGAAGAGCAGCTGAGTTTTGAGGAAAAGCTTGGGACCAACACTGTTAAGAGTTTAGTTGACTTCAGGGTTGTAAGTACATTTTTGCCTTGCAGAAGTAGTAAAACAATTATAAGGGAGCTAATGGGTCTGACCTTGTCTTCTCTTTCCATATTCAGTGTCCTGGTTGTAGCACGTTTGTTGAAAGGTTGGATGTTTCCAATCTCTGCGTGGAGTGCCCAGTTTGCACAGAAAAGACTGGAAATGCATATGAATTTTGCTGGAATTGTTTAAGAGAGTGGAAAGGGTCTCAAAATCGTGCTGATCGATGTGGTAATGTGGGATGTACCGTTGACAAGAAACTGCTGAAAGACTGTCCAATGATATCTTTAACATACTTTGACAATAAGGTGCAGTGTCCAAATATCCGTGCATGCACATCTTGTGGTATGCTGATTCAACACACTAATGATGGATGTAATAACATGGATTGCCCTGAATGTGACAATCAGTTTTGCTTTATTTGTTTAAATCCTGGCCATGACTATGATGAAGATCAGCCATGCGAACTGGCTCCAAGGCAAACAGAGTCTGAATCAAAGCAGTAACTGCATTGGAAGAATGGCTTTAATTTTAAATAATTTTAATTTATTCTAAAATTATGTGGTATGTTTATGTATTTTCAAATAAATGTAAATTATTACATATATTATTTCCTGCGTATTTCAAGATTTTCCATTGTCACGCTGATCCCTTAGATAAAGCAGTCAGCCTTTTTCTTCATAATTATGTCTCTTAGCATGCATACACTATCTACACGTGGTGACTTTATTATTATCCTTTCTGTATTATGTTTTTCTGTAATATCCCTTATTTGTTTATTCGTTCATGTATTCAGTCATAAATCTGTTTACATATAAAATGAAAAGCAATGCATAAAAATAAATGAGTAATTAAGACCAATGATGTGGCAGGTACAGATGAAAGAATGATTAGTACAGAGACAAACATATGTACGAAATTTCATGTCATGGAATTCAAAAAAAAATTTAAGGGAAAAAAGGGCAATGAGTCCAAAAATTGAGTCCAAAGCATTAATGTAAAAGTCAGTGGGTCCCATGCTTGACACGTGCAGAAATTCAAATAGCAATGACCAGATGTTTAAAATGGGTTATTTTTTCCTAAGTGTAGATTGTTTTACTATGACAGCTGTGCAGAGGTGGGTAGTAACGAGTTACATTTACTTCGTTACATTTACTTGAGTAATTTTTTGGCGTAACGAATACTTTTCGGAGTATATTTAAAGATGGGTACTTTATACTCTTACTTGAGTAAATTTTTGGGGAAAAATCTGTACTTTTACTTCGTTACTGTGGGCGACGCTCCTCTCGTTACTTTATCTTAATGCAATAAATGTTATAAATGCTTCAGTTTGATCCAAACGCGCCGTCTACTTTTCTCTGAGCAATGAGCGATGCCCATTCGCGAATGATTCATTCTTTTGAGTCAACTCTGTTCAAAGGCTTGATCAAACCAATTGGCAAACGAGTGAATTGGTTCATGAATCAGTTTGAATGAGTCGTTCAGTTCCCTGCCGCACGCGCTGAGCGTCTGAAGTGGTTCACTCGGAGTTGTAACGTTTAAGAACAGAAAGAGCGTTGAAAACGTGGCTGGAACTGCACTGAATTGAAATCTGCAAAGGTTATTATTTGCTAGCGATGGAGATCCTTATTAGATGAACACCGCGTGTGCTGTCTACTGTTTAACAGGTAATAACTTGGGCTACATTCGATTACAGTACACGATACCACTGTGACATTAGTTTGTTGTACGTGTGTGGCTTATAACAGGGGAGTCAAGTTGAATGCAGCTTCCAAAAGACAAAAAATAGCCGATTAAGATTTTATTAATTTTAATACAATCACATCGAGTGAGTACGTTCAGCAAGTTATATCATCAGCTGCTAAATTCAGATCTGTGATTGCTTGCTGGCGCTGAGCCAGAGATAGATGCGTTTATACCGCGCTGCGCATTATAACCAATCACAGACGATTCTGTTGAGCTTATTAAAGCATTGGCCAATCAGAGGCGTTCAGATGAGTCATCGCTAAAATGCCGGTGCTTCCTTCACTCGCTCACTGACTGAATACCTCTTTCTGGCGAATTCTCTCACAGAAACAACAAAGTGCAGATGTGTGTACGAATCTATAATTAAGATATTGATTTCACAGTGTTAACAGTTTCAGTGATTTTAATGGGAGTTTCTGAGAGAGATTGAACTCTAGACTGTCAGTGAAAATTATCTTTAATAATGTAAATGTTATTTGCTCTCTTTCTGAACAATGAAAGATTAGTAGCAATATTTATATCACATTAACTTTCAATGTTAAATTCACATTTAATATAAAGTCAGTCGTATTAAAAATATGTTATGGCATGACACCTATATCTGTTACTTAAGTAAACAGACAGGGTTTTATAATAAATTACATAAAATGGAGTAAAGGCTGATGAAATATATACATTTATACACGCACACATACATTACATACATTTTATCTATATATCTAAATAAAAATAGGCTCAGTATATATGACCCAAAGTAACTAGTAACTAACTACTTGAGTAGATTTTTTATCCAATACTCTTTTACTCTTACTCAAGTAACTATTCAAGACTAGTACTTTTACTTTTACTTGAGTACAGTTTTTGGGTGCTCTACCCACCTCTGCAGCTGTGTAACTAAACCATAAAGTTATAGCCTAATTTAAATAACCATAAGTTATAATATAAATATCCATGAATTTATCGTCGCAATGTTAAATAACACCAAGCGTAACATTATCCATTTTCTATGTGAAATTTGTCCCTTGCACATTTTTAGTAGGGCTATTTCAAGAAATGTGCATAAGCAATTGAGAAAACTACAAGTTTGAACAATAAAGAAAACTTGAATTATAATGTAATATTCTATTATAAATTACTTTTATTTATCTGTTAATCTGAAACATGTATTGAATCTACACATGTAACACGTAAGTGTCTCTTCAGCTCCTCCTCTCAGACCGCACGCGGAACACTGCTGAGGAAAACACTGCACTTGCTGGAAAAGTCTCTGCAAAAAGTGAAAGACAACAAGAAAGTCTAGCGCGGTTAAGTTGGTTTTGTTTTCAATATTCGTGACACATTCAGCGGTAAACGCCAATAACTCCAAAACGAATTGCCCTAAAAAAATCTAAACAGTGTGACCGCCAAAAGGGCAAAGCTGATCATGTTTCACAGCCTTCTTTTTCTATATTTTCCCTCGATATAATAAGCACGGCCCCGTGCTAGCCGTCGCAATGTGCAGAAAGCCGGAAGAGAACGCTCTCAGCAGAGCCCTCAGTTAGGGACCGTGGGGAAAGTGCAAACTTTCTTCGTTTTTTTGCTATAGCTCAGTAGGCGGTGTTTTTGTAATAGTTTTTTTAGTTAAAGGGCATATAGACATGATAACAGTGTCAATCAATAGTGGGGAACCGTGGACGTTTTTCACAACCTCTTTTTTGCCCCTACTGGTAGAAAAGGGAATCGCATGTCCAAATTTAACCTTCTTTTTGTAATAACTTTCTACAGCAGGGAGACAGAGACATGAAACTACTGTCAATCAATAGAGGGAGAGAGTGGAAATTTTTCACAACCTTTAATTTTACCCCAAGTGGCTGATTAGGGAACTGCATGTCCAAAATTAACCTTCTTTTTGTAATAACTTTCTACAGCAGTGAGACAGAGACATGAAACCAGTGTCAATCAATAGAGGGGGACAGTGGACATTTTTCACAACCTTTCTTTTTACCCCTACTGGTAGAAAATGGAATTGCATGTCCAAATTTAACCTTCTTTTTGTAATATCTTTCTACAGCAGGGAGACAGAGACATGAAACCACTGTCAATCAATACAGGGAGAGAGTGGACATTTTTCACAACCTTTCATTTTACCCCAAGTGGCTGATTAGGGAACTGCATGTCCAAAATTAACCTTCTTTTTGTAATAACTTTCTACAGCAGCGAGACAGAGACATGAAACCAGTGTCAATCAATAGTGAGGGACAGTGGACATTTTTCACAACCTTTCCTTTTACCCCTACTGGTAAAAAAGGGAATTCCATGTCCAAAATTAACCTTATTTTTGTAATAACGTTCTACAGCAGGGACACAGAGACATGAAACCAGTTCAAATCAATAAAGGGAGAGAGTGGACATTTTTAACAACCTTTAATTTTACCCCTAGTGGCTGATTAGGGAATTGCATGTCCAAAATTAACTGCCTTTTTGTAATAACTTTCTTAAGCAGGGAGACAGAGACATGAAACCAGTGCGAATCAGTAGAGAGAGAGCGTGGAAATTTTTCACTTCATTTCATTTTACCCCAAGTGGCTGATTAGGGAATTGCATGTCCAAAATATCCTTTTTGTAATAACTTTCTACAGCAGGGAGACAGAGACATGAATCCAGAGTCAAATAAGTGGAGAGAGAGAGTGGACATTTTTCACAACCTTTTTACCCCTACTGGTAGAAAAGGGAATTGAGTGTCCAAAATTAACCTTATTTTTGTAATAACGTTCTCCAGCAGGGACACAGAGACATGAAACCAGTTCAAATCAATAGAGGGAGAGAGTGGACCCTTTTCACAACCTTTCTTTTTACCCCTACTGGTAGAAAAGGGAATTGCATGTCCAAAATTAACCTTCTTTTTGTAATAACGTTCTACAGCAGGGACACAGAGACATGAAACCAGTTCAAATCAATAGAGGGAGAGAGAGGACATTTTTCACAACCTTTCTTTTTACCCCTACTGTTAGAAGAGGGAATTGCATGTCCAAAATTAACCTTCTTTTTGTAATAACTTTCTACAGCAGTGAGACAGATACATGAAACCAGTGTCAATCAATAGAGGGGGGCAGTGGACATTTTTCACAACCTTTCTTTTTACCCCTGCTGGTAAAAAAGGGAACTGCATGTCCAAAATTAACATTATTTTTGTAATAACTTTCTACAGCAGGGAGACAGAGACATGAAACAACTGTCAATCAATAGAAGGAGAGAGTGGACATTTTTCACAACCTTTCTTTTTACCCCTAGTGGTAGAAAAGGGAATTGCATGTTCAAATTTAACCTTCTTTTTGTAATAACTTTCTACAGCAGTGAGACAGAGACATGAAATCTGTGTCAATCAATAAAGGGGGACAGTGGACATTTTTCACAAGCTTGCTTTTTGCCCCTACTGGTAGAAAAGGGAATTGCATATCCAAAATTAACTTCCTTTTTGTAATAAATTTCTATAGCAGTGAGACAGAGACATGAAACCAGTGTGAATCAATAGAGGGGGACAGTGGACATTTTTCACAACCTTTTTTTTACCCCTACCGGTAGAAAAGGGAATTGCACGTCCAACTGTAACTTTCTTTTTGTAATAACTTTCTACAGCAGGGAGACAGAGACATGAAACCACTGTCAATCAATAAAAGGAAAGAGTCGACATTTTTCACAACCTTTCTTTTTACCCCTACTGGTAGAAAAGGGAATTGGATGTCCAAAATTAACCTTCTTTTTGTAATAACTTTCTACAGCAGGGAGACAGAGACATGAAACCTGTGTCAATCAATAGAGGGAGAGAGTGGACATTTTTCACAACCTTTTTTTTTACCCTTACTGGTAGAAAATAGAATTGCATTTCCAAATTTAACTTTCTTTTTGTAATAACTTCCTACAGCAGGGAGACAGAGACATGAAACCACTGTCAATCAATAGAAGGAGAGAGTGCACATTTTTCACAACCTTTCTTTTTACACCTACTGGTAGAAAAGGGAATCGCATGTCCAAAACTAACTTCCTTTTTGTAATAACTTTCTATAGCAGTGAGACAGAGACAAGAAACCAGTGTGAATCAATAGAGGGGGACAGTGGACATTTTTCACAACCTTTTTTTTACCCTTACTGGTAGAAAATAGAATTGCATGTCCAAATTTAACTTTCTTTTTGTAATAACTTCCTACAGCAGGGGGACAGAGACATAAAACCACTGTCAATCAATAGAAGGAGAGAGTGGACATTTTTCACAACCTTTCTTTTTACACCTACTGGTAGAAAAAGAAAATTGGATGTCCAAAATTTACCTTCTTTTTGTAATAACTTTCTACAACAGGGAGACAGAGACATGAAACCAGTGTCTATCAATAGAGGGAGACAGTGGACATTTTTCACAACCTTTCATTTTACCCCAAGTGGCTGATTAGGGAACTGCATGTCCAAAATTAACCTTCTTTTTGTAATAACTTTCTACAGCAGTGAGTCAGAGACATTAAACCATTCTCAATCAATAGAGGGGGACAGTGGACATTTTTCACAACCTTTCTATTTACCCCTACTGGTAGAAAAGGGAATTACATGTCCAAAGTTAACCTTCTTTTTTTAATAACTTTCTACAGCAGGGAGACAGATACATGAAACCAGTGTCAATCAATAGACGGGGACAGTGGACATTTTTCACAACCTTTCTTTTTACCCCAAGTGGCTGATTAGGGAACTGCATGTCCAAAATTAACATTCTTTCTGTAATAACTTTCTACAGCAGGGAGACAGAGACATGGAACCAGTGCCAATCAATAGAGGGGGACAGTGGACATTTTTCACAACCTTTCTCTTTACCCCTACTGGTAGGAAAGAAAAATGACTTTTCTTCAACAGTTTTGTTTCAACATACCGGTTGATCAAAACATACTTTAACATTACGACAGAAATTTTTATTTAGTTTTATTCATTTACTTTTAGTAGTTTTTTTTTTGCAACACAACATTATTTGTATTTATTTATTTATTAACTATAATAAATTTATTTTATTAATTAGATAATTTATTATTATTTATTTATTATATATATATACACATTACTCTTTTTTCTATTTTATTAAAAGGTTTTCAGAAGTAAATCAATAACTATTAACATTTTACAATATTTAAAGTCTAACACATATAAAAGCTAAAAAATATTGAATAAAAACCAAAAAAGAGCTTAATTGGAGAAAAACAGGTGTTTGGCAGTAACATTAAAGTTACACACAGATTTTAAGATTTTGAAATCATGTGCCTCAAACTTATGGGACATATCTAATCAAAATGTAGCTATGTAAGAGAGAGGGACACATTAATATTTCCTGTTCATAAATGTAGGGGTGTAGTTAAAATCAATCTCGGCCAATACAGCAAAACATTTGCAAATTTACAAATAAAATATAAAAGATAAACACACACACACACACACACATATATATATATATATATATATATATATATATATATATATATATATATATATTCGAACATCACTATTTAAAAAAAAAATCCAAAACTTGTTTTTAAAATAAAAAATTATTTAACATTTAAAAATTATTTCATAACATGAAATTTAGAGGTTACGGTTCGGGGCAGCCACCAGCCATTGGAAAGTACCCAAAAAATTACAATTATGATACAGTTTTAAGTTTACTGATATTTTACATTTTATGGGGGGTTTAAATAAATAACACAAGGATCTTGGTAAATATCTAATGTTTGAATACTTAAATGCATTTTTCAATTGTTTTTTGGTTTTGGGACATTACTTGGCACCAATTCTGTGCTGCTCATATTCATATCAGACATTTAAGTTGACAGATGAAGGCTGTGATACTGTAGTTGTTCACTAGATGGATTCTAGAAGATACAATGACCAACAAATACATAAATTATGTTAGTATGTACTGTAAGTATAGTATTATTACTGCACTACTAGATCATTAAAATAATTTAAATAATGTTTTTACAAAATTACTAAGTTTTGGTAGTATTTTAAAAATAGGTCTAATTTGTTAACACTATTTAATGCATTACTATACATTAACTGAATATGAACAATATATATTTTTGGAGCATTTATCAATCTTTTAATGTTTTAATGTTACTTGATTTATTTTTCTTGATCCACGGTACATTAACTGATGTTAACAGATACACAACTGAAAGTTAATAATGTATTTTTAGTATGTAATTATAGAATTAATACTATAAAACATATTGTTCAAGTTAACATGCACAGTTAAGTACTGTTAACATATTAAAGGAACATTCCACTTTTTTGGAAATGGGCTCATTCTCAAACTCCCAGTTTATACCATTTTTGAATCCATTCAGCCGATCTCAGGTTTTGAGACCAGCAGCATGGCATTCAGAAATGACCAAAGAGTATGGATATTTTTCCTATTTAAAACTTTCCTCTTTTGTAGTTATATTGTGTACTAAGACCGGTGGAAAATGTCAAGTTGTGATTTTCTAGGCCGATATGATTAAAAACTATACTCATTCCGGTGTAATAATCAGGGAACGGTGCAGCCATAACATGAGTCGCAGTGATATCACTGCAGTAAAACTCAACTTATTAACTCTGGGGGAGTTGGAGAATGAGCATATTTCCAAAAAAGGGGAGTGTTCCTTTAAACCTTATTGTAAACCATTATTAAAGGTTTATATTTTGTTGTCTGTGTGCATGGTGTTTAACCATTTCATTGCTGTAACCCTGTAACCTGCTGTAAACCAGACTGCCAAACGGTTAATATCAATGCATGCACACCTCTTTCCCAATGACACTAGAGGATGGTGGTTGCACTAGTGACTTGGGCTCGTCATTGGAGCTTGAAGCATTTTGTACTTTAATTTAGTAATGGCATTTTCCACCAGGGAGATGTAAAAGCAGTGTCAGTTAATAGAGGCGGACAGTGATCAACTTACACAACCTCACATTTAATCCTTACTGTTGCACAAGGTAGTTGCATTTACAAATTGTACCTTATTTACATCCTGACAATTACGAAATTTATGTAATGCAGAATGATCCTGTTAATACTGTAAACTAATTTGAAATGACAACAGCCAACAGTACAATAGCCTTTTTGACTGAACTGGTATTTATACACTGATCAAAAATTTATACTGATTTTAAAATTTACTGATTTTAACATTTATATGGAGCTGATCAAAACAAAAACATTCAAGAGTAAACAATATATTTTAACACCTACTCTTGTAAAGTACTTTTTACTTATAGAAAACACACAATCACTTTCTCGTCTTCCATTTTTGTACCTCTTTTTAATTCATTCCGAGACAGACAGAGTGGTACCATTTCTTACAGTTGCTGCACTGAATCTAGTGGAAATAAAAACAATTATTAAAAACACCTGGTGTCACAAGTAAACTTAATTTTTAATTATATTGAACATATGTTACGTTCGTGAACCCAGGGAAACACAGGAGACGAGAAATCCAAACGCACTGTGAGTTTAATGGGTAGTCCAAATTCAGAATCCAAAAAGCAGGGGTCAAAACCAAAAATCCATCCAAACAAACAAACAGGAATAGGAATAGGAACAGGAATAGAACTTGAAACTCGGAAGGCGAGGAAACTGGGTGACGGAAAGAAAGGACTCCATGAAAACAAACAGAAACAGACTGGTTAATATAGGCAGGGTAATGACTATCAAGTGAAGACACCTGAGTGCAATTAACAGGAGTGCAATTACTGTGATGAAGGGACAAGGCTTTGTGGGAATTGTAGTGCCTGCGGTGAGGTGCCTATGGGGAAGTGAGACCACTAGCGGAGACTCAGGGAAACAGAGACCAGACAGCGTGACAACATATTAAGTTAAATATAAACTGTAATTCATTCTTTTATTACTCCATTATTAAGATATTAATTGTAATTTCAGCTTAAAATCATCAAATTGAAATATAGACAATTGAACAAACAGTAAAAATAATAAAACCTTTTGATCTGTATTGACCTAATACAAAATACTACTTAATATTTGATGTAAAGTCATTTCTGTATTAACTGCATACCAATTATCGGCATAATAATTATCTATTTAGTTGAAATAATTTAACATTTCAGCTCTACAGATTGTATAATACCTCATCTTCATGGGGAAGTTGTGGCCTAGTCCCAACTGCTCCCCGGGCGCTGCAGCATAAATGGCTGCCCACTGCTCCGGTGTGTGTTCATGGTGTGTGTGTGTGCACTTTGGATGGGTTAAATGCAGAGCACAAATTCTGAGTATGGGCTGAATGTCATGTCACTTCACTGATTACTAATTTCTCAATGAAGGAGCCATGCTTCCAACTGGACACTCTTTTCCACACAGGGAGCAATGCTGTTTGGGGTTAAATACTGAAAATACAACATCACAAATCAAAGTTTTATTTTAACCATTTGGTCAGACAGACAGACAGACCGACCAGTGTATCGACAAACAGATAGACAGACAGACATACACTAACCTGAAGGATTATTAGGAACACCATACTAATACTGTGTTTGACCCCCTTTCGCCTTCAGAACTGCCTTTAATTCTATGTTGCATTGATTCAATAAGGTGCTGAAAGCATTCTTTAGAAATGTTGGCCCATATTGATAGGATAGCATCTTAGAGATTTGTGGGATGGACATACAGGGCACGAAGCTCCCGTTCCACCACATCCCAAAGATGCTCTATTGGGTTGAGATCTGGTGACTTTGGGGCCATTTTAGGACAGTGAACTCATTGTCATGTTCAAGAAACCAATTTGAAATGATTTCAGCTTTGTGACATGGTGCATTATCCTGCTGGAAGTAACCAGCAGAGGATGGGTACATGGTGGTCATAAAGGGATGGACATGGTCAGAAACAATGCTCAGGTAGGTCATGGCATTTAAACGATGCCCAATTGGCACTAAGGGGCCTAAAGTGTGCCAAGAAAACATCCCCCACACCATTACACCAACACCACCAGCCTGCACAGTGGTAACGAGGCATGATGGATCTATGTTCTCATTCTGTTTATGCCAAATTCGGACTCTACCATCTAAATACCATCATAAATATAAAATAGGTACATATAACAGTGTTCTTTATAAGTGGATAGCATGTTCTATCCACTGAATCAGAAAGATGTATTTTAATGTTGTCTCATAACATTTTTTTTCAGGTACCTTTATTTGTAATTGAATAGACATAAAACCATACATTGTTAATGTCAATGTCAATGTCACCTTTATTTATATAGCGCTTTAAACAAAATACATTGCGTCAAAGCAACTGAACAACATTCATTAGGAAAACAGTGTCAATAATGCAAAAATGATAGTTAAAGGCAGTTCATCATTGGATTCAGTTATGTCATCTCTGTTCAGTTAAATAGTGTCTGTGCATTTATTTGCAATCAAGTCAACGATATCGCTGTAGATGAAGTGTCCCCAACTAAGCAAGCCAGAGGCGACAGCGGCAAGGAACCGAAACTCCATCGGTGACAGAATGGAGAAAAAAACCTTGGGAGAAACCAGGCTCAGTTGGGGGGCCAGTTCTCCTCTGACCAGACGAAACCAGTAGTTCAATTCCAGGCTGCAGCAAAGTCAAATTGTGCAGAAGAATCATCTGTTTCCTGTGGTCTTGTCCTGGTGCTCCTCTGAGACAAGGTCTTTACAGGGGATCTGTATCTGGGGCTCTAGTTGTCCTGGTCTCCGCTGTCTTTCAGGGATGTAGAGGTCCTTTCTAGGTGCTGATCCAGCATCTGGTCTGGATACGTACTGGATCCGGGTGACTGCAGTGACCCTCTGATCTGGACACAGACTGGATCTGGTGGCTACGGTGACCTCGGAACAAGAGAGAAACAGACAAATATTAGCGTAGATGCCATTCTTCTAATGATGTAGCAAGTACATAGGTTGTTATGGGAAGTGTTTCCGGTTCCGGTTTACCTAATTAATGCAGCCTAAAAATCCTTTAACGGATTTGGATAATAAAAGCATATTAGTATGTTATGTGTATGCCAGGTTAAAGAGATGGGTCTTTAATCTAGATTTAAACTGCAAGAGTGTGTCTGCCTCCCGAACAATGTTAGGTAGGTTATTCCAGAGTTTGGGCGCCAAATAGGAAAAGGATCTGCCGCCTGCAGTTGATTTTGATATTCTAGGTATTATCAAATTGCCTGAGTTTTTAGAACGTAGCGGACGCAGAGGATTATAATGTAAAAGGAGCTCATTCAAATACTGAGGTTCTAAACCATTCAGGGCTTTATAAGTAATAAGCAATATTTTAAAATCTATACGATGCTTGATAGGGAGCCAGTGCAGTGTTGACAGGACCGGGCTAATATGGTCATACTTCCTGGTTCTAGTAAGAACTCTTGCTGCTGCATTTTGGACTAGCTGTAGTTTGTTTACTAAGCGTGCAGAACAACCACCCAATAAAGCATTACAATAATCTAACCTTGAGGTCATAAATGCATGGATTAACATTTCTGCATTTGACATTGAGAGCATAGGCCGTAATTTAGATATATTTTTGAGATGGAAAAATGCAGTTTTACAAATGCTAGAAACGTGGCTTTCTAATGAAAGATTGCGATCAAATAGCACACCTAGGTTCCTAACTGATGACGAAGAATTGACAGAGCAACCATCAAGTCTTAGACAGTGTTCTAGGTTATTACAAGCAGAGTTTTTAGGTCCTATAATTAACACCTCTGTTTTTTCAGAATTTAGCAGTAAGAAATTACTCGTCATCCAGTTTTTTATATCGACTATGCAATCCATTAGTTTTTCAAATTGGTGTGTTTCACCGGGCTGCGAAGAAATATAGAGCTGAGTATCATCAGCATAACAGTGAAAGCTAACACCATGTTTCCTGATGATATCTCCCAAGGGTAACATATAAAGCGTGAAGAGTAGCGGCCCTAGTACTGAGCCTTGAGGTACTCCATACTGCACTTGTGATCGATAGGATACATCTTCATTCACTGCTACGAACTGATGGTGGTCATATAAGTACGATTTAAACCATGCTAATGCACTTCCACTGATGCCAACAAAGTATTCAAGTCTATGCAGAAGAATGTTGTGGTCAATTGTGTCAAACGCAGCACTAAGATCCAATAAAACTAATAGAGAGATACACCCACGATCAGATGATAAGAGCAGATCATTTGTAACTCTAAGAAGAGCAGTCTCAGTACTATGATACGGTCTAAATCCTGACTGGAAATCCTCACATATACCATTTTTCTCTAAGAAGGAATATAATTGTGTGGATACCACTTTTTCTAGTATCTTGGACAGAAAAGGGAGATTCGAGATTGGTCTATAATTAACTAGTTCTTTGGGGTCAAGTTGTGGTTTTTTGATGAGAGGCTTAATAACAGCCAGTTTGAAGGTTTTGGGGACATGTCCTAATGACAATGAGGAATTAATAATAGTCAGAAGAGGATCTATGACTTCTGGAAGCACCTCTTTCAGGAGCTTAGATGGTATAGGGTCTAACATACATGTTGTTGGTTTAGATGATTTAACAAGTTTATACAATTCTTCCTCTCCTATGGTAGAGAATGAGTGGAACTGTTCCTCAGGGGGTCTATAGTGCACTGTCTGATGTGATACTGTAGCTGACGGCTGAATGGTTGCAATTTTATCTCTAATAGTATCGATTTTAGAAGTAAAGTAGTTCATAAAGTCATTACTGCTGTGGTGTTGGGAAATGTCAACACTTGTTGAGGCTTTATTTTTCGTTAATTTAGCCACTGTATTGAATAAATACCTGGGGTTATGTTTGTTTTCTTCTAAAAGAGAAGAAAAGTAATCGGATCTAGCAGTTTTTAATGCTTTTCTGTAGGATATGTTACTTTGCCGCCAAGCAATACGAAATACCTCTAGTTTTGTTTTCCTCCAGCTGCGCTCCATTTTTCGGGCTGCTCTCTTTAGGGTGCGAGTATGCTCATTATACCATGGTGTCAAACTGTTTTCCTTAACCTTCCTTAAGCGTAAAGGAGCAACTTTATTTAAAGTGCTAGAAAAGAGAGAGTCCATAGTTTCTGTTACATCATCAAGTTGTTCTGAGGTTTTGGATATGCTAAGGAATTTGGATACATCAGGAAGATAACTTAAAAAGCAGTCTTTTGTGTTAGAAGTGATGGTTCTTCCATACTTGTAACAAGAAGTAGAATTTACAATTTTGGCTATATGAATTTTGCAAAGAACTAAATAATGATCTGAGATATCATCACTTGGCTGAATAATTTCAACACCATCAACATCAATTCCATGTGACAGTATTAAATCTAGAGTATGATTTCGACAATGAGTAGGTCCTGAAACGTGTTGTCTAACACCAATAGAGTTAAGAATGTCTATAAATGCTGATCCCAATGCATTGTTTTCATTATCAACATGGATATTAAAATCACCAACTATTAAAACTTTATCTGCAGCCAGAACTAACTCGGATGTAAAATCACCAAACTCTTTAATAAAGTCTGTATGGTGCCCTGGTGGCCTGTATACAGTAGCCAGTACAAACATAACAGGGGATTTATCATTAACATTTGTTTCTTTGGATAATGTTATATGAAGTACCATTACTTCAAACGAGTTATACTTGTAGCCTGCCCTCTGAGAAATCCTGAAAACGTTGTTATAAATTGAAGCAACACCTCCACCTTTGCCTTTTAGACGTGGCTCATGTTTATAACAGTAATCTTGGGGGGTGGACTCATTTAAAATAATGTAATCATCAGGTTTTAGCCAGGTTTCTGTCAAACAGAGTACATCTATATTATGATCAGTGATCATATTATTTACAAAAAGTGTTTTCGTAGAAAGGGATCTGATATTCAATAAGCCAAGCTTTATCATTTGTTTATCCATATTGCTTCTGTTTTTTATTTGTTGAACCTCAATTAAATTGTTAATCTTAACTTGGTTTGGACGTTTTTTGTATTTTCTAGTTCGGGGAACAGACACAGTCTCTATAGTGTGATATCTAGGTGAAAAAGTCTCTATGTGCTGAGAATTAACTGACCTCTGTGACGGGAGGCAGCTAGCAGACGGTCGGTTTAGCCAGTCTGTCTGCTTCCTGACCTGGGCCCCAGTTAGTCAAGTATAAACACGAAGACTATTTGCCATATTTCTAGAGAGAAGAGTGGCGCCACCCCAGGAGGGATGAAGACCATCTCTTTTAAACAGGTCAGGTCTGCCCCAAAAGCTCGTCCAATTGTCTATGAAACCTATGTTATTCTGTGGGCACCACTTAGACATCCAGCCATTGAGTGATGACAATCTGCTATGCATCTCATCACCACGGTAAGCAGGGAGGGGACCAGAGCATATTACAGTGTCTGACATCGTGCTTGCAAGTTCACACACCTCTTTAATGTTATTTTTAGTGATCTCCGACTGGCGAAGTCGAACATCATTAGCGCCGGCATGAATAACAATCTTACTGTATTTACGTTTAGCATTAGCCAGCACTTTTAAATTTGCCAAGATGTCAGGCGCTCTGGCTCCTGGTAAACATTTGACTATGGTGGCTGGTGTCTCTATATTCACGTTCCGTACAATAGAATCACCAATAACTAGAGCACTTTCATCAGGTTTCTCAGTGGGTGCATCACTGAGTGGGGAGAACCTGTTTAATGTTTTGATCGGAACAGAAGAGCGGTGTTTTGACCCACGACTACGCTGCCTCACCGTCACCCAGTTGCCCTGCTGCTGGGGCTCTGTTTCCGGAACCGAACAATGTACAGGAATCCCTGAGCTAGACGCATCCAAAGCCGTATCTAGAGCCCTAACATTTTTACTGTCCTCAATTAAAGTTTGGATGCGTGTCTCTAATTCTGAAATCTTCTCTGTCAGCCTAACTATTTCCCTACATTTATCACATGTGAATCCCTCATCAGCGACAGAGATAGATAAACTGTACATGTGGCAAGAGGTGCAAGAAACAATGATAGGAGAAGCCATTACTCACCGTGCTTGATGAAACTTCTTACTGCGGTTGTTTGATGAACTTGTGAAAAATTGGAGTGAGGGAGAGGAGAAAAGAAAACAGCGATAGGTTCGAATGAAAACGCTAATGACAAGCTAACGAGTGCTAACGCTTTGCAGGTGTACTGCACTCACGGAAATAAAATAAAAGTGAACGATCAAAGTTAATCTGATAAGATTGATCGATAATATCAGAAATATGGTGTGAATTAAGTTATATTGTTGACAAGGATTGTGCTATATGTAGTGAAGTGAAGTAAAGCAACATGATGGTGAAGTATAATAATAACAAATACTTGGAATTTGTGGAGTTTATCCCATCCACATGCACCTGGCATATACTTTGTATATTTACACAAAACTCCTGTCATTGTGTCAACAGTGTATGGTTTATGTCTATCCTTTATGTTTTCGTAAGCATAATGAACTCTTAACTCTACTTATCACAATTTGTTAGTTTGGACTTAGTCTGTCTTTCATACTTTGTCATTTGACCTATATTTTGTCTCACATTTTGATTACATAAGTTCACCTGTGGTGTTGCTAATTATTTCATTTGTTCTGTCTAGTTACGTTCTTGTCCTTTTAGTTTGACTTTGTCGGGTAATGTTTTTGACCTCATGACTGCTATCTGTGGATACCCTTTTCCTATGTCATGTGGAATAAATACCTTCTGAATCTTCTCCTATGTGCACCTTTTTCTACAACCTAGCTTCAGTGTGAAACTACAAAATATAAGGTTCTTTAAAAGTTTAAGATCTTAAGAACTACCATCACCATGTTTCAAGTGAAAACACTTTATTAGTAATATGTAGTAACCAAACCACAATAAAATAAAATAACTATTCAGTCATGCAAATTAAATACATGAAATTAATTAAAATAATTAGTAACACTATATTTCAGGGTCTATTAACCAGTTGCTTATAAGTATGCATATTTATAGAATATTAGCCATTTATTAGTAGTAAGCACATATTAACAGAGGTGTAAAATACTTGAGTCATTTTACTTGATTACTGTACTTAAGGATTATTTTGGGGGATTTGTACTTTACTCAAATACATTTTAAACTGACTACTTGTACTTTTACTTGTTTACATTTCTGTGGGAAAAAAAACAGTGCATTTTACTCCTTACAATTTTATTTAATCTTGAAAAGTACATTATATTTTTATTTTATCTTATTCACATTAAATATGGTAAACAGAAAGTCAAACGTGTGTGCCTGACGTGGGAACTAATAATCATTGTTTTCATGCATCAAACACACACATTTCTACTTTAATTATTACTTTTGTCAGGTAAATGTCTGGATTCAAAAGTTCACCATCAAATCTGAGGGAGCATATTGAGGTAGCAAAGTTGCGTTTCCCCCACAAAAAAAGTTTATTCCTTATTTGTTCTGTTTTGATAGAGCCATTAGCTATGATAAACTGAATGCACAAAATAGTGCAAATAAAATCTGTGATGAGAATTTAAATACTATTAATATTTTTGTGGGATTTTTTTCTCATTAATCTAGTCACAAATAACAATTTATCAATATTTGCTAGGAAAAACTACTGTATAAATGCCCAAAATGAAAATTGTAAAGATTAATTGTCCTTTTAGACAGTGACGCTGAATAGACAACACAAATAAAGTGGACTTTAAACATTTTGTATGTATTAATTCTATGACTCTCCTCATTAATTGAACACATTCTTGTTTTCTGTTTGGAATATATTTCTAGCCTCTCTATCACATCTTGCTCTTCTGTCACAGTCTTGTGTCTTTCTGTCACTGTTTTCTGTGAGTGTTGTGTTTGTTTGGTGCCATGTGCTCTCTCCTGTCTTTTTTTGACCCCACCCATCTTGTTACCTCATTATTGTTTAGTTGCTCCACCTGTGTTTCTCAATTGCTCCCGGACTCATTACCTTCACTCTGCACAGCTGTTTCATCCACTCACACACTTACACACACACCTGGTGCCCATTGTCAATGAGTATATATTCTCCACTCTCACACCACCCTGTCAGGCAGTATTAATTGTGTAATGTAAATTGTGATTTGTAAGTGTTCCTGGATACTCGTGTTTTTGCATCTTGGCTGCGTCTGCTCTTGTCTTCATGATTTGTTTCTGTTTTGTTTTGCCTTGTTGGCCTTTTAGTTCTCATTTATTAAAAAGTAATTTCTTCCCTGCACTTGGACCCAGACCCTGTTCTTTCCACTGCTCCGTTTCTACCACGCCCTGACATCTTCAAAGGGATAGTTCACCCATAAATGAAAATTCTATCACCATTTACTGACCTCTGTCATCCCAGATAGACTTTCTTTCTTCACATGAACACAAGCAAATAATTTTTATTTTTATTTTGAACATGCAATTCTCTAATCAGCCACTGAAAGGTTAAAATGAAAGGTTGTGAAAAATGTCCACTCTCTCCCTCTATTGATTGACACTGGTTTCATGTCTCTATCTTCCTGCTGTAGAAAGTTACTACAAAAATAATTCTTCAGGACATCTGAACTCCATTGTGAAGCCTCAGAATATAACGCACGAGTCATATGAAAAAATATCCATTCTCTCTCTATATAGATTGACAGTGGTTTCATGTCTCTGTGTCCCTGCTGTAGAAAGTTATTACAAAGAGAATGTTAATTTTGGACATACAATTCCCTTTTATACCAGTAGGGTTAAAAAGAAAGGTTGTGAAAAATGTCCACTTTCCCCCTCTATAGATTGACACTGGTTTCATGTCTCTGTCTCCCTGCTTAAGAAAGTTATTACAAAAAGAAGGTTAATTTTGGACATGCAATTCCCTTTCCTACCAGTGGGGGTAAAAAGAAAGGTTATGAAAAATGTCCACTCTCTCCCTCTATTGATTGACAGTGGTTTCATGTCTCTGTCTCCCTGCTGTAGAAAGTTATTACAAAAAGAAGGTTAAATTTGGACATGCAATTCCCTTATCTACCAGTAGGGGTCAAAGGAAAGGTTGTGAAAAATGTCCACTCTCTCCTTCTATTGATTGACAGTGGTTTCATGTCTCTGTCTCCCTGCTGTAGAAGGTTATTACAAAAAAAAGGTTAAATTTGGACATGCAATTCCCTTTTCTACCAGTAGGGGGAAAAAAAAAAGGTTGTGAAAAATGTCCACTGTCCCCCTCTATTGATTGACAGTGGTTTCATGTCTCTGTCTCCCTGCTGTAGAAAGTTATTACAAAAAGAAGGTTAAATTTGGACATGCAGTTCCCTAATCAGCCACTTGGGGTAAAATGAAAGGTTGTGAAAAATGTCCGCTGTCTCCCTCTATTGATAGACAGTGGTTTCATGTCTCTGTCTCCCTGCTGTAGAAAGTTATTACAAAAAGAAGGTTAATTTTGGACATCCAATTCCCTTTTCTACCAGTAGGGGTAAAAAGAAAGGTTGTGAAAAATGTCCACTCTCTCCTTCTATTGATTGTCAGTGGTTTCATGTCTCTGTCTCCCTGCTGTAGAAAGTTATTACAAAAAGAAAGTTAAATTTGGACATGCAATTCCCTTTTCTACCAGTAGGGGCAAAAAGCAATGTTTTGAAAAATGTCCACTTGTCCCCTTTATTGATTGACACAGGTTTCATGTCTCTGTCTCACTGCTGTAGAAAGTTATTACAAAAAGGAGGTTAATTTTGGACATGCAATTCTTTTTTCTACCAGTAGGGGTAAAAAGAAAGGTTGTGAAAAATGTCCACTGTCCCCCACTATTGATTGACACTGGTTTCATGTATCTGTCTCTTTGCTGTAGAAAGTTATTACAAAACGAAAGTTAATTTTGAACATGCAATTCCCTTATCAGCCACTTGGGGTAAGATCAAAGGATGTGAAAAATATCCACTCTCTCCTTCTATTGATTGACACTGGTTTCATGTGTCCGTCTTCCTGCTGTAGAAAGTTATTACAAAAAGAAGTTTAAATTTGGACATGCAATTCCTTTTCCTAGCAGTAGGGGTAAAAAGAAAGGTTGTGAAAAATGTCCACTCTCTCCCTCTATTGATTGAAACTGGTTTCATGTCTCTGTCTCACTGCTGCAGAAAATTATTACAAAAAGAAGGTTAATTTTGGACATGCAATTCCCCAATCAGCCACTTGGGATAAAATGAAATGATGTGAAAAATATCCACTCTCTCCTTCTATTGATTGACACTGGTTTAATGTGTCTATCTTCCTGCTGTAGAAAGTTATTACAAAAAGAAGGTTAATTTTGGACATCCAATTCCCTTTTCTACCAGTAGGGGTAAAAAGAAAGGTTATGAAAAATGTCCACTCTCTCCTTCTATTGATTGTCAGTGGTTTCATGTCTCTGTCTCCCTGCTGTAGAAAGTTATTACAAAAAGAAAGTTAAATTTGGACATGCAATTCTATTTTCTACCAGTAAGGGTTAAAAAAAAGGTTGTGAAAAATGTCCACTGTCCCCCTCTATTGATTCACACTGGTTTCATGTCTCTGTCTCCCTGCTATAGAAAGTTATTACAAAAAGGAAGTTAATTTTGGACATGCAATTCCCTTTTCTACCAGTAGGGGCAAAAAGCAAGGTTGTGAAAAATGTCCACTTGTCCCCTTTATTGATTGACACAGGTTTCATGTCTCTGTCTCACTGCTGTAGAAAGTTATTACAAAAAGGAGGTTAATTTTGGACATGCAATTCTTTTTTCTACCAGTAGGGGTAAAAAGAAAGGTTGTGAAAAATGTCCACTGTCCCCCACTATTGATTGACACTGGTTTCATGTATCTGTCTCTTTGCTGTAGAAAGTTATTACAAAACGAAAGTTAATTTTGAACATGCAATTCCCTTATCAGCCACTTGGGGTAAGATCAAAGGATGTGAAAAATATCCACTCTCTCCTTCTATTGATTGACACTGGTTTCATGTGTCCATCTTCCTGCTGTAGAAAGTTATTACAAAAAGAAGTTTAATTTTGGACATGCAATTCCTTTTCCTAGCAGTAGGGGTAAAAAGAAAGGTTGTGAAAAATGTCCACTCACTCCCTCTATTGATTGAAACTGGTTTCATGTCTCTGTCTCACTGCTGCAGAAAATTATTACAAAAAGAAGGTTAATTTTGGACATGCAATTCCCCAATCAGCCACTTGGGATAAAATGAAAGGATGTGAAAAATATCCACTCTCTCCTTCTATTGATTGACACTGGTTTAATGTGTCTATCTTCCTGCTGTAGAAAGTTATTGCAAAAAGGGGGTTAATTTTGGACATGCAATTCCCTTTCCTAGCAGTAGGGATAAAAAGAAAGGTTGTGAAAAATGTCCACTGTCCCCCTCTATAGATTGACACTGGTTTCATGTCTCTGTCTCCCTGCTGTAGAAAGTTATTACAAAAAGAAGGTTAATTTAGGACATGCAATTCCCTTTTCTACCAGTAGGGGTAAAAATAAAGGTTGTGAAAAACGTCCACTGTCCCACTCTATTGATTGACACTGGTTTCAGGTCTCTGTCTCACTGCTGTAGAAAGTTATTACAAAAAGAAGCTTAATTTTGGACATGCAATTCCCTAATCAGCCACTTGGGGTAAAATGAAAGGATGTGAAAAATGTCCACTCTCTCCTTCTATTGATTCACACTGGTTTCATGTCTCTATCTTCCTGCTGTAGAAAGTTAATACAAAAAGAATGTTAATTTTGGACATGCAATTCCCTTTTCTACCAGTAGGAGAAAAAAAGAAAGGTTGTGAAAAATGTCCACTGTCCCCTTTATTGATTGCCACGGGTCTCATGTCTCTATCTTCCTGCTGAAGAAAGTTACTACAAAAAGAAGGTTTTTCTACCAGTAGGGGTAAAAAGAAAGGTTCTGAAAAATGTCCACTCTCTCCCTCTATTGATTTGAACTGGTTTCATGTCTTTGTGTCACTGCTGTAGAAAGTAATTACAAAAAGAAGCTTCATTTTGGACATGCAATTCCCTTTTCTACCAATAGAAGTAAAAAGAAAGGTTGTGCAAAATGTCCACTGTCCCCCACTATTGATTGACGCTGGTTTCATGTATCTGTCTCACTGCCGTAGAAAGTTATTACAAAAAAGGTTAATTTTGGACATGCAATTCCCTAATCAGCCACTTGGGGTAAAATAAAAGGATTTGAAAAATATCCACTCTCTCTCTCTATACATTACAGTGGTTTCATGTCTCTGTGTCCCTGCTGTAGAAAGTTATTACAAAGAGAAGGTTCATTTTGGACATACAATTCCCTTTTTATACCAGTAGGGGTAAAAAGAAAGGTTGTGAAAAATGTCCACTGTCCCCCTCTATAGATTGACACTGGTTTCATGTCTCTGTCTCCCTGCTTAAGAATGTTATTACAAAAAAAAGGTTAATTTTGGACATGCAATTCACTAATCAGCCACTTGGGGTAAAATGAAAGGATGTGAAAAATGTCCACTCTCTCACTCTATTGAGTGATACTGGTTTCATCTCTATATCTTCCTGCCGAAGAAAGTTATTACAAAAATGTTATTTTTGGACATGCAATTCCCTATTTAGCCACTTTGGGTAAAGAAAGAAAATTGTGAAAAATGTCCACTCTCTTCCTCTATTGATTGACACTGGTTTCATGTTTCTGTGTCCCTGCTGTAGAAAGTTATTACAAAGAGAAGGTTAATTTTGGACATGCAATTCCCTAATCAGCCACTTGGGGTAAAATGAAAGTATGTGAAAAATATTCACTCTCTCCCTCTATTGATTGACACTGGTTTCATGTCTCTATCTTCCTGCTGTAGAAAGTTATTACAAAAAGAAGGTAAATTTTGGACATGCAATTCCCTTTTCCACCAGTAGTGGTAAAAAGAAAGGTTGTTAAAAATGTCCACTGTCCCCAACTATTGATTGACACTGGTTTCATGTCTAAATGCCCTTTAACTAAAAAGCTATTACAAAAACACATACTGAGCTATAGCAAAAAAACGAAGAAAGTTTGCACTTTCCCCACGGTCCCTAACTGAAGGCTCTGCTGAGAGCGTTCTCTCCCGGCTTTCTGCACATTGCGACGGCTTGTACGGGGCCGTGTTTATTATATCGAGGAAAAATATAGTAAAAGAAGGATGTGAAACATGATCAACTTTGCCCTTTTGGCGGTCACACTGCTCAGATTTTTTTAGGGCAATTCGTTTTGGAGTTATTGGCGTTTACCGCTGAATGTGTCACGAATATCGAAAACAAAACCAACTTGACCCCGCTGAAAGTCTGAGGAGCTGACGTTGTTTAAAATGTCCGGAGACGCGAAGAAATTCACTTCATTCGACAAAGGTATCAATTTGGTGTCAAAACCAAGCGATCTCGGTAAGTTTGCGGAACTTGCGGTAGTTTTGTCACAATAAAGACGTTACTGTAACGTGAGGGGGGGGGGGGTGAGATGTCCACACCTTCCTTAAAAGTTTATCTTTTCCAAAGATAGATGATCAAATCTAATATGCGCAATTTGGATGAATGGCTAGGCAGTTTTGAATTTTGTAATATCATCTGATTGTCAACGTTTGCGAGTTTTTATTTAGTCAGTCGACTCGAGACAGCGGTCAAGCCAGCCGCGTTTGAAGTGTGTGTGTGTGTGTGCGTGCGTGCGTGTGCGCGCGTATCTCCGTGATCACGGTACTGGCAGAAACACACAGAGAGAGAACGCGCTTTCAGAACACTTTTCATTTAGATACCCAGAAATAACAGGCTTCTAACCCCGGGGAGGGGGCCATACATTACAACTAAATTAGCAATTGTTTTTATTAATTTCCTACAGTAACACATTGGTTGAAGCAGCATCGTCCTGCTAAACGTGTATGTAAATATGTTACAGTTTAAAAGTAAATTGTAGCTACAGCTGCATCCACTCAATATTATGTCTTTTTCTAGCAGATGCCATTGTTGTTTTAACATAACCATAGTTAAATTGATATAACAAAGTTTATATGAAAGTTACAAAGCTTTGTAAACTTTTCAGATGAATATGATGATGATCCAGATGTTTTAAGAGCTGTGTTATCCTGCGGTCACATCACTGATCCAGAGACACTGACAGACTGCTGCAGAGCTCAGATGGATGATGTGAGAGAATTCACTTGTGTTTTGTACATGGACATCATTCTAATAGTATATTAATGGTAGAACTATGACAAACAATTATGATCTTTGGTATTTCATTTCAGGGAAAGACCGAATTCAAATGTCCGCTGTGTGAGAAGAAATGGCCATATGATGAAGTGCGAAAACTGGCGAAACTTTCAGATGATGAAACATTAATTTTTGAGGACAAGGTTGGGACAAACACGGTTAAGAAGTTAGTCGACTTCAGGGGTGTAAGTAGCCTGTATTTTTTCCTTATAATTGTGATCTTTAATTATTGGTATTATTAAATTTATACAGATTCTTTATATAATGGAATGAAGCTTTCACGCAGCTCAGAGTGATAGATGCAGCTGACAGAAATGAGAAACCCATGCACCATTTACTCAGATCAGTTTTGGATCTCTGAAGAATTAGATTCTTGTTTTCACCAGATTAGAATTGGTATTAATTTAAGCAAATTGCATGTGCTTTGGCTTGTGTGTGTCAGTTTGCCCACAGGTGCACAGTAACTAATGCACGTAGCTTACTAATCAGGGAAGAGTTTCTCTATACAGTCACAAGTTCCATGGAACTCCATTGGTAATGACGGAACTTGCAGCCATAGTTGATTTTGAGAAATACACCCAAATCTGATGAGATGATTCTCAATTAAAGATCATACTCATAACTCGCATGAATTAAATGTTTTGGGCGAGTTACATTTTTCAGACATGCTTGTGATATACTGTACCATAAAACAGTTGTGAAAATCGCACTTTACAGTTAGAGTATGTTTAACAAAAAACTGTAGGAACTGAGAGAATGTTCTGTGTAGAGCTGATTTAACAAGATGAAGTAAATGACAAATAGGCAGTCTGTAATTTACAAAAAATGATGCTGACATTTTCAGATTGTTTGGTGTGACACTTGCTGTAGATTTTGAAGCATTTCAGATGGTGGAGAGATGTACAATGCTGAGTGAATGGGAACTAATGTGAGCTTAAAATGTCCATATTTAGTGTCCTGGTTGTGGCACCTTCGTTGAAAGGTTGGATGTGTCCAATCTCTGTGTAAAATGCTCAGTTTGCACAGAAAGGACCAGAAAAAGCTATCATTTCTGCTGGCAGTGTCTGAGAGAGTGGAAAGGACCCGGACCTCGTGCTGATCGATGTGATAATGTGGGATGTGCCATTGACCAGAAACTGCTCAAAGATTGTCCACTGATCACTTTAACATCAGTTCAAAATGTGCAGTGTCCAGCAATCCGTGCTTGCACGTCTTGTGGCGTGCTAACTGAACACAATAACAAGGGACATAAAATTATAGAATGCCATGCATGCAATAACCGATTTTGTTTTATCTGTTTAAAGCCTGCAGATGAGTGTATAAAATCAGCAACCCATTACATTAAATGCACAGCTGGGGTTGCACCAAGACAAGCTGATTAACATATGTGCAACAAAATTGATATCATTAAGAGTGCACAGAAAGCATGGTCTCCCATGCATTAAATTTGCATTTATTTAATTTATGACATGTTTAGCTATTTGAAAATATAAATAAATATTTTTTTCTCTGAAAATTTGTACATAAACATTAATAAAAATAGTTAATATGAATTGAGGAAATTATTCTGCAGTCTTTTAAAGATATATAATTGCTTTTTATGATTAATAGAGTTAATTTAGGCTATTATTAATTTAGAAGCTCAAACATTCCTGATGTAGCCTCACTGATTCTCACAAGTCACGAAAACATTTGATTTTCCCTTTACCAAATAATTGCTCTTTGTATGTGTGAATAAAGACCTAAAATAAAATCTGCCTGTCCGTCTTTCTATCCTATATTAATTTTTTAGACAAAGCTTTAAGCCAATATATATTTTGTTGTTCAGACTTTTCAATCTATTTGTAAAATCAATTCTTCTTTTTTTTTTTTATTCATTGTGGATTCAGTTCATTTTCCAGGCTATTAAAGTGAAATAACTGAACATAAATATAGGAGCCCGATAAAAATCCTAATTTTAGATGAAAATTTCAGATGGCACTTAGAGGCTCTTCATATATTACCACTTTTTTGAATGTATTTTTGCATGTAGATTACTAAAAATGTAAATAAACAGAACCTGATTTCAGAGGGGGTTTTTTCTTGCTGTTGAAAAGTATTGAATTCAAGGGGTGGTAGTAACATTTTTGACATTTCTGTCTCATTTTTTTGAGCAAAAAACTAGTAACTAGTGTCTGCTATTAAATGGCATCGCTGGTTTATTTACAGCACAAACAGAAAATGCATGGTTTAGTTTCAAACATGAGGAAAATTTTAAAATTAGTCCTATCAAATGATTAATCGCAATTAATTGCATCCATATATATATACTGTATATATATATATATATATATATATATTTTTTTTTTTACATAATATATGTGTGTATTGTGTTTATTTATGATGTAAATATATATACACACAAATACAGCATATATTTTAAAAGTATTAACTTACCATGTTGCCAAGGACTTATATCCAGCATCTCAAACTGAAGACCATAGTTTTGGCTCTGGACGCTCAACTGGAGAGCATCTAGTTTATGGCCCCAATTAAACCTAAATTAGAAATTAAAAAACTAATTTTCTACTCTGCCATAATAGAAGACGGCATCTTGAGCTTTCTCTGGTTGAGATGTTTCTGATCTGCTGCTCCACTGGAGGTCTTCAGGTGAGCACACCAGCACATATCCATATATCTGCTTTTGTGATTTGTTAACTCATTTCTACCTATGACCTGTTGTTAAACACTTAGCATTCCTGTAACGTGTAAAGCCGTCATGAACTGCCGTGTGTTTTTTATTTATTTATTTATTTTGTTACTGTTCTATCGGGTGCATTTATGTCATCAAGATTGTTACATCGAAAAACATCATAATAGTCTAGTGATGTCCGGTTCGCGAACGAGTCATTCGATTTAACCGGTTCTTCTTAGCGAACCAGTTCTACTAGTTCAACAAATCTGAAGATGAACTGAAGCTGGGGGGTCCTCGTTGAGTCTGAAACCATTTCCATCGATTTTCGGATCGCCAGTACACTGAACCGAGAACAGTTTTCTTTCGGACACGTCGGATTTGAGAACCGATTCGCTGATGATACTGCGCATGCGTGATTCAGTGTGAAGCCACCAAACAGATTGCCTACCATAACACAGTCTGAACCGAACTGCTTTATTTACTTTATAATGATTATAAATCGACTGACGGTGCGTGACGTCACTGCTACAGACAAGTCAGCTTTATTTATATATTTTTTTTGTTTTTTTTTTTTTTTTTATTCAATTTTGAAAGTAACAATGACAATTTACATCAAACATAAGACAAACATACATTGGGGAAAATGTATAACAGATCTTACATTAGAAAGAATAAGAGTTAAATTCTACAAATAATTTTTTTCAACAAAAGAGATGTTTTTATGCATTTCTTATTTCTAGTGATTGAATTCAATGAGTCATGGAATATTTTAAGATCTTTACAAAAAAAATTAAAGGAGGGTGTTATAGACATTACTTTAGCTTTATGTATATGAAACTTCCCAAGAAGAATTATTAACTTTAATGTGTTATCAATTATATTTGAACCAGTATTACAGTCCAAGAAGAAGATCATAGCCTCATCTATTCTGATTATTTTGTAGAATGTATCAAAAACCATCATAGATACCTGCTTCCAAAAGTCTTCAGAGTGTTTACATTTATAAAATAAGTGTATAAGCGTTTCAGATTCAAGATTACAAAAACAACATTGTGGCGAGAAGTCTTTTATAAATTTACTAAGAAATACATTACACGGATAATACCTGTGTAATATTTTAAAATGAGTTTCCTTAACCTTATTTGGCAGTAAAAATGCATTACTTGCTGACCAGATTATCTCAATTGAAGGTATAGAAGAAAAATGTTGTTTCCATTTCAGAATTGTTTTAGGGTAACAGCTGATATCTTGATTAAGACACTTTCTGATGTAAGAGTTATTACACTTCATATCCAAAATATGAACACCCCCAATAACAAGTTTAGGGGTTTGCCGTAACACTGGGTTGTAGCTGAGATGCGCTTTCACAAGCTGAAGCAATTTAATGGAGATGTTTTTAACAACCACATTGTAATCTCTGCATGTAGATTCAACCCCTGAGAGAGCAAGAAATTGTTGATAAGTATATATCTCACCATTACAATTTAGTAAGTCAGAAATAAAAATAATTCCTTTATCAAACCATTCTTTTTTATATATACTTTTCCTTTTAGATAATATATGTTGGTTATTCCATATTATACACTTGTGAGGGGAGAAATTGTGTTTAAAGGCTATTTTCCATGCATCTAGTGATTGCTTGTGAAAATTAGATAATTTGATGGGAAGTTTACTACATTTGAAGTCACATGATAATAAAAAGTTTAACCCACCACACTTTTCAAAAAACAAATTGGGGATATAAAACCATATAGAATCATTATGGGCCAAGCAATGTTTCAACCAATTGATTTTAAAAATGGTATTAAGAGTACTGAAATCAAGAACATTAAGCCCACCCTCTGAAAGAGTTCTGATAATCGTTTTTCTTTTTATATATTCAGTCTTATTTTTCCAAATGAATTTAAATATGGCCCTATCAATATCGGAGCACATTTTAGAATTTACGTACAATGAGAGAGCCGGGTATACCAGCCTCGAAATTCCCTCAGCCTTGGAAAGCAGAACACGTCCATGGATAGACAGGTTTCTCTGAGACCAGCAATTAAAAACCATCTTTGCTTTATGTAAACACGTAGAAAAATTATTTTCAAGTCTTTCATGTGGACATTTATTGATTATAATGCCAAGATACCTAACCTTTTCTTTTACCTTAATTCCACATATGTCTGGGATAGCAGAAGGGTGAATTGTCATAATCTCAGATTTATTCTGATTAACAGAAAGGCCAGAGGCATGTGAAAAAAGTTTTAAAGCCTCTAATATAATGGGGACTTGACTTTTATCCTTCAGGAAGATGCATGTATCATCTGCCAGTTGACTGGTTAAAATAGTGCGGTCTGCTATTTGGATGCCTTCAATTTTCGAACAATTCACTACATAAAGATTAAGAAGCTCTGCAACCAACAGAAACAAAAAAGGAGAAATAGGGCAGCCTTGCCTGATGCCTCTCTCAATGACAAACCGTGGTGAAGTCCCACTAGACAAGGATACATTACTATTGATGTCTTTATACAGAGTCTGTACAGTTTTCACAAATTTTGGACCAAAGCCAAATCGTCTTAAGGCATCATACATAAAGGCATGCTCTACTGTATCAAATGCCTTGTAGAAATCTAAGAACAAGATTAGTGCATCATCATTAACCAACTCAGAATAATCTAAAAGATCCAAAACAAGACGAATATTATTTGAAATGTGTCGACCTTTCATGAAGCCAGATTGTGTGAGAGAGATAACTTCTTCTAAGCAGGGTTTTAGTCTCCTAGCATATACTGCAGCTAATATTTTGTAGTCAGAATTAAGCAATGTTATAGGGCGCCAATTATCTAAAAAATTTTTGTCTTTATTTGGTTTAGGAATTAACGTAATAAGACCTTGCTTCATCGATGCAGATAATTCCCCTCGATCTAAACATTCTTTGAAAAAGTCTAAGATTAAATCTTTTATATCACTCCAAAATGATCGATAAAATTCAAACGGTAACCCATCAGGGCCCGGACTCTTATTAAATGGGGTCTTTGTAATTAGAATGTCCAGTTCTTCCATAGTTATTTCTCCCTCACAAACAGCATGACTATCTTCACTTATAGCTGGAATAAAAGGATCCACATTCAAGAAAAATGTATTAGAAAATTCAGAATGAAAGGAAGAAGTATACAGTCGTTGATAAAAGTCAGATACAAATTTTGAAATCTTGCCTTCCTCAGAAGTGAGATTACCATTAATATTAAGGGTTGTAATCCTTTTTAATTCACCTCTTCTTTTTTCTAAATTAAAAAAATATGTAGAATTCTTTTCTCCAAATTCAAGCCATTTTGCCCTTGATCTGATGAATGCACCTTTGGCCTTTTCTGCATAAAGAACATCAAGGTCTTCCTTCAATAAATACAACTTCTCCTTGTCTTGTTCACTGGGAGATGGCATACATAAAATATTATTAATTTCTTTTATGATCGCAGAGCTTCTTGACTCCTTTGCCTTAGAAAGTTGTTTACCAAACTTTATAGAGAATTTTCGGGACTCATATTTAAAAAATTCCCACTTTGCAATAGCAGAATCTGAATTAACTTTACATTTTTCAATAATATTTTTAATACCTGAACAATATGTAGGAAGTTGCAAAAACGAAGTATTCATCTTCCAGTATCCTGGTCGTCTCTGAGAACTGTTACGAAGCTCAGATATTTCAAGATCGATACAGGCATGGTCAGTTAGAGGGGCAGGAGAAATAGTACAAGAGCTATTAAAAGAAACTAGCCGGTCAGATATAAGCCAAAGGTCTATTCTAGATTTTTGAGACATGTCTGCTTTAAACCATGTAAACGACGAGATACTGTTTCCATGGACGTGTCTGTAAGCATCCAACAAGGAAAGGCTGCTACAAAAATCACTTATAACTAAATTAAGGTGATTAACATTAAGTCTTGGAGGGAATCTATCTAAATGCAGATCAGGGGCTTCATTAAAATCCCCTCCCACAATGAATGCTGCTGAAGGAAATTTCAAATTTAAAGCAAGTAATTTTGTAGATAAAGATTGGAAAAGAATATGATTTAAGTTAGAACTGTTAAAGCCATATACATTACATAAAATAATAACAGCTTCTCCAGACTGAACAACAGCTATTATCCATCTGCCCTCTAAAGAGAAGTGTGACTCAAGAATTTTACCACTAAAATTATGGTTAAATAAAATTACAACTCCCCCTGAATGAGTAGACCCATGTGAAAATAAAGTTTTACCTCCCCACTGTGCTGACCAAAAAGACTCATCATTAACACTAGAATGAGTTTCTTGTAGAAAATAAACATCTCTTCTTTTAGAATTACAAAATAAAAATAAAGCTTTTCGTTTAGTAAGATCGCGAATCCCCCGAACATTAAGAGAGAAACAAGAAAAGTTAAATGACATTTGTACAGAAAACAAACACACACAAAGAAAGAGAACAATCTGCCCTAGAGGGCAAAAAAGTTAACTATGCGAGAAGGAACAAAGTGCAAAACTTATCTCTTTAACCTTCCATATCAAGCATCAATGGATTAGAGAATATCCAAACCTATAAAACTAATCAGGCCAACATTCAAAAAGAAATGCTATGAGAAAAAAAAAAAGGACACCATCTTAGCAAGAGTTTACTTTAAAGTCATACTTGTAACTAATATTCAATGTCACTTTTTTGGCCAAAAAAGGATAGAGGCGTTAATATGATTCACATATTATCCGCTGTAATCTTCTTTCCATCAATAATGGCAGCCGAACCCTTGAATCCAGCTCGTTTTCCATCTTTCCTGGCTTGACTTACCAGCGGCCACAGTTTATTCCGTGCGTCCCTCGCCCGTTGTGTCAGATCTTCTGTTATTTTGATGCCTTTCTGTTTGAGGACTTCAGAGTTTTTCGCGTCCATCCATATGCGATCCCGATGAGTGCGTGACAAAAACTGCACAATAATCCGCCGTGGGCTCGCGCCTCCCGCTTTCGGCCCGATTCTGTGTGCAACATCAATGGAAGTCTGAAGAACGTCTCTCAATCCCGGCGAGATTTGAGAAAAAATATCCATTGCAATCATTTTCACGTTTTCTCCCGTCTCCTCCGGAATACCAGACATTTTCAAATTCCACCTTCTTTTATATGCCTCCAGTTCGTCAACTTTTTCCCACAGTTGGTTGTTTTCATTGATCACGGCCGCTACTTGAACACCTAGTTCGTTAGTTTTAGTTACAGCCCTCTCCGTTTTGACGGTCACTGAATCAACTTTGGTGGCGAGTTGAGATATCAGGTTCGAATTGGATGCAACAGACCTTTCAATGTCCAGTAACTTCTCCATGAAATCATCTTGCTTTTTTCCCAGCCTCTCAATCGCCTTCAGTATATCATTTAGTATATCCGTATTTAAGGGCTCGGATACCTGCCGTCGTATCTTCGGAAGAGGGCTGTTGATCGGGGTGTCTGAAGATAAACAATCCATGTTTAAATCCTCTTCGACGTCGGGAGTGGGTTTAGCATAACCATGCACACGCTTCACACTCTCCGCCATTCCTTCCATTTGTCTCAGGTTATGTTTCGGCAGCGCGAGTTTCAATCAACGCACTCTGCAAGCCGCGACAGACGTTCAATTCTAACAGTCCCAAAAGGCAAATATTCTCAATTCCAGTTTAAAAACGTTGTAGAGTCATTCAAAACATAAAGTCACTTGTAGAATTAACGCAAAAAATCAAGGAAGGAAAAAAAAAGATTAAGTTTTGCACAAAAGTTTATGCGAGACAGAAACGGTTTAGCTACACAGACGCCATCTTGGCGCAGCTCCCGCTTTATTTATATAGCGCTTTAAACAAAATACATTGCGTCAAAGCAACTGAACAACATTCATTAGGAAAACAGTGTCAATAATGCAAAATGAGAGTTAAAGGCAGTTCATCATTGGATTCAGTGATGTCATCTCTGTTCAGTTAAATAGTGTCTGTTCATTTATTTGCAATCAAGTCAACGATATCACTGTAAATGAAGTGTCCCCAACTAAGCAAGCCAGAGGCGACAGCGGCAAGGAACCGAAACTCCATCGGTGACAGAATGGAGAAAAAAACCTTGGGAGAAACCAGGCTCAGTTGGGGTTATATAAACCGGGGTCTTTTCCCACCGCGCGCACAGCCCGACTCCCCTTTGAGTAACATCCTTTTTACTTAATCAGTTTGGTTAAATTACTTTTTTAAATTATGGGCCGACAATAAAAGTAAATGACATTTAAAACTATGAAGAAAGAAAGTAATATTTAACTATAATAAGTAATTATAATAAACAGTCTGAGGGAACAGTTCGTTTTTCTGAGGATTATAACTATTAAAATAAATAGCAGGCGTTTCACTCATGAAACCCATTAAATTGTAATAAAAATTGGGCTGTCTTTTTCAGTAAATGGATCACATCAGACACGGAGAACGATTTTCCGTCTTTTTATATCTACAGTCCGCTCCTCGGAGCCGTAAAGACCGTTAAATGCAGTTACATCTGTGTGACGTCATGGCTAATGGAGCCAATCCGCTCCCTTTGATAGACGCTCTTTTGTTTCAGAGTTATCTGCAGTGTTTCCGATTCATTAACTAGAGTGTGGCGGATCGCCACAGTTTCAAAATAAATGTTAACATTACAAAATGTTAACGGATTGGAAAGTCGTGGGCCAGGATAGGACATTCGAACCAGAAAGACACAGCTTACATTTGACTAAAAGGTTTATGTCTTTATGCTCAACTAAAGTGAAATAATGAGCATATTTCCACTTTGAGAAACTCGTGTTGCTCTCGCCTTGACTCGCCATGACTGCCGCACATACTTGAATAAACGGAGACACGCCCACAGTGCATCTTCGTGTTTACAGTGGTTGGCGTCCACCAATCCTACAATGCGTCGCTGCTGCAAACAGGTTCGGCTGCACTTCAGTCAAAATTAATTAACTTTTAAAAACAGTAACGGACAATGCACCATACGGTAACGAAGTTAATTTATTTAAAAAGTAATGCGTTACAGTATTAGTTACTGTCAAAAGTAACTGCATTACAGTAACACGTTATTAGTAAAAGGGTTCATTGGGGCTCTATATAGAACCATTGGGTTCTTTACTCAACTCCAAAGAACCTTTTATGCTAAAAAGGTTCTATAATGACAAGAACCCTTTTGGCACAAAGGTTTCTTTAGGCTATTTTTCATTCATATATTGCATTATTCTGCAACATTTTGTAATTGTAATTAAATTATTGTTTGTGGTAACTTAATATCACATTTTAATCATGCTGATTTTTGGAGCAAAACTGAAATGGCACTCTTCATGTGATATTGATTAACTACATAAAATGATATAAATACACTCTAAAAAACGCTGGTTTGTTTTTTCAACCCAAATGCTAGGTTGAGGCCGCTGGATAGGACTTTGGGATGTTTTAACCGAGCGCCAACCTCCCGCTCTCTCTCATGAAGCTAATAAGGAAGTGACTAAAACTGCAATTCATCGACTGGCCGCTTGAGGCTGGCTGCAAAAGGGAGTCAGTCCCATAGACTCCCCATGTTAAAATGCCCAACTTTACAGCAGGAAAAAACATGTTTACAGCCTGGTTCAAAAAGTGATTTTGGTCTAAGTAGCTAATTTTGCCCTTCATGACAACTGTGAGGCGGGTGAATTTTCTTATAACTCATCCGTTTAAATTATATTAAGACTTAAAGTTCTGCATAATTAAGGGCGTAGCCACTTGAGTGACAGGTGGATTGCCACTGCTGACACTGCCGTCGTGCTAGGTGGGTGTGGCTTCAGCAACTAGCTCCCGCCTTTTTGCCCATTTTTGACTGTCCGGCAGAGTCGGCGGTGACGCGCGCTCTACACACTTTAGGCTTCAAAAACACACTTCAGGAGACTACGGGTGACGTCACGGACACTACGTCCATGTTTTATACAGTCTATGGTTTTAACCCAAGTTTCGGTTGAAAATTGTTCTCCGTTTTACCCCAGCGGGGATCCGAGAACGCGGACGTGAAGGAGAGCACGCACGTCACGTCAAGATCGTACGTCTCCAGTGCGAGCAGCCGCCATTTTCTCAGCGTGAAAGAAGCGAGAAGCAAGTGAAAGACTATGGTAAGTAAATATTCAAAATGTAAAGTTATCGTTTATTGTTTACCCGGTTGTATGAAAGGAAGGTTTTATGAAAGGCGGAAACAAAGAAGCTTAACGTTATATTACAAAAAAAAAAAAAAAAACGGACGCGGTTTTCGCCTCAGACACGGAGGTCTTAACGGCATCATTTAACGTTACTGAACGGAAGAGGTAATTTTAATATAACGTCAGTGAATGTATTTTGTCATATTTACATAAGATTTTACATTATCTATACTTTTTGAGGCGTCAATAGACGGTTATGGTCACGGTTACACTCATGTTAATTTGTCTTTTCTTTTCGCGGTTAAACTGAATATATGTTTGTCTCCTAAAGGAAACGGCATTGTGTAGTAAAGACTAGCATAATTATCTTGAGGCTGTTGAAGTGGTAACTGTTAAAAGTATGTTTTACATGTAATATTTCAGACTGGTCCAGCTCGTGTCTTCATTGTGTCAGCGCTGTGCGACACAGAAGCTGTTTGTGTGAGAGTCTCAGACTGTGAGGAGGAGGATGTTCTTCTGAAGAGAGGGACAGACGGGTTTAAGGAGAGTAAACTTCAGAATAACATCGTTATCTTTATTTTTACTAAGACTAAAATAATGTTTGATTTTGTAGATGTTGAAATCCAGATACAAGATAACTTCATTCTTTTGAGGCTGATGTGAGTCATTTATTTTTTATTTTTTTGAAAATGTAGGTTTCTGTTGTGTCCTGCCTGTTTAATTCACATTTTGATGCAACAACAGTGTGATTATATGTCCATATTTTATTGAAACCATTGATGTCCCTCTTTGCAGAACTCAAACTAACTGGAGTGAAGGACACAGAAGTCTGTTTGTGTGAGGAGGTGGTTTTCTCAGCTTCTTCTGAAGACAGGGAAAGAAAGTTTAAGGCAAGTAAACTTCATAATTTCATCTTATCAGTTGTTGTTGTTTTTTTACTAATAGTAAAATAATGTTTGATTTTTGTTTTTGGACATGTTAAAAGCCAGAGACATGGGAGATGATCATTCTTTTGAGATTTTATGTAAATTATTTTTAGAAAATAAATGTTTCTGTTGTCTCCTGCCGGTTTACTTCACATTTTGATGCAACAACAGTGAGATTATGTGCTCAATTCATTAAAACCATTGATGTCTGTGTTTATTGCAGAACTCAAACCAACTTTGGAGTTGTCTTGTCTGATTTGGAGAGTCATCATTCCTGGTCTTCCCTCTTAAAGGTAAAGTTCACACACAAGATCATTTACTTGCCCTCATGTCATTCCAAACCTATAAGACTTGAATATATTGAAATGAATGTATTTTTAATTCTCATAATTTTGTTAATCCATTTATAGTCTAGATAATCAGTATTTTAAAGCCTCATAAATAGAGTTATTGTAGAAGTAATTCATTCCGATATTTATATATGAATAAATCTTAAATTATATGATAGCAAACATTAATGTTCCAAATAAAATACTGGTCTCCCAGACTAGCAATGGAGGACACAAATTAAGAGAATATTAAATATATTCATTTGTTTTCCAAAAATGAGCAGAGTTTGTGTGGGTCTGGAACAACATGTGGAGAGTAAATTATGACCATTTTCATTATTTGGTGAACTAACCGTTTGAAGAGCAGCCACCTAGGCACATGAATATTTTGTGAGGTATGTGAATTAGGGGTGTGCACGGATAGTTGAACATTCAAATATTCGTTCTGCTCTAATTATTCGATAAGTAAAAATGATATTCGAATTAAAAAAAAAAAAAGTTCACAATAAAACCTAATTTGGTCACTTTCTGTGATTCTCCACGGCATATTTGAAGATGTATGCAAGCAAAAAATAATTAATGAATGAATAAGGGGCCGTTCACATATCGCGGCTAAAAACGCGTGGAAAACGCTAGTCACGCCGATTTCTCCTTATTTCCAAAGCGCTCGGGCAGTTGCGCCCCTGGAATATCTGCCGTTGCTAAGCAACCATGACCTGCTCTCTCCATGAAGACGCAGAAATTTCAGCAAAGAATAAATGGATTTGCAGCACGAAAAAATTGCTTGCAGTAGCTCTGCTATTAAATTTATTTCAAAATGGCAATCCATATACAGCTATGATCAGCAGTTCCTTCACCTTAGCTGAGCTTTCAACGTTGTTACGGGAAAGGATGAAGCTGAATGGTTAGTTCTTGTCACATGACCTGCGGTGCGCTTGCGGCATTATGAAAAGTTGAGATGTTTTTAACTCGATGCTGTGCGGACGCGCCTGGAAAAAACGGGCACGTCGAACCCGACCGCGTCGCTTCCATTATGAGCGCTCATACCGCGCGCCTACATTGGAAATAACGAACTTGAGCGCAAAAGACGCGATATGTGAATGCCCCCTAAAAGAACTGCGGTCTTCTACAGTACTTCAAATATGGCGTGGAGAATCACAGAAAGTGATCCAAGAACATTGTTGCAGCATCTCTCAAGCAACGAATAAACACCGCTAACTTGGAGAATGCAGTGAAAACTCCTCTTCTCGCGTCTGCCCTAGACCCTCGGCACAAACATCTCAGGTTTCTCGATGAAGACATGAGAGAAGTAAGAAAAAAAAACTTTTTTGAACATTATCAGAACATTTTCCTTGATGCGAGTGGTGCGGATGCATCAATGATGAAGAAGATGCAATGCCCACTCGTCGGAAAAGGCTGAGCCAGTTCTTCAGCGATGATTACAGAGAGTCCAGCCGAGACGAGTGGGAACAGTTCTTGCTGGAGCCATGTATTCCACCAGATGAGGATCCCATTCAGTGGTGAAACCAAAACACGAAGCGCTTCACAAAACTTATTCGCTTAGCACACCGTTATTTGTGAGTCCTGCCAACGTCTGTGCCGTCAGAGCGTGTTTTCTCCGCGGCTGGCCTTATTGTTAACAGACAGGAGCCGACTTTCCCCCGATCATGTTTACATGCCCGTATTTCTTAACAAGAACAAGGAGAAGCAAAAAAGATTTGCTGACAGTTTAAAAGTTTCTAAGTTAAGTGTAGGCTACGTTCTACAATAGCCTAATTGCTGCAGGCTGCTTTTTTTTTTTCTTTGTTCACTTTTTTTTTTTTGCTTTTAATCTGTACTTTTGTTTGTTTGCACGCATTGTTAAAGGTTTTCAGCTACAAAACACGATGTGTAATGTTCAAGCTTATTGTAAGCTTGTTCAAAATGACGGAAACAATAAATGTTGCTGAAAAATAACGTCTGTCTCATAAAAATTAATTTAAATAAACGAATATTCGAATATTAGTTTTTTGTGAGCTCAAATATTCGAATGTGATATTTGTGGAAAACCTAACTAGCCTTATACCACGCTACAATCCATCACGCTCCCTAAGGTCACAAAACGCTGGGCTTTTGGTAGTTCCTAGGATAGCAAAGTCCACTAAAGGAGGTAGAGCTTTTTCACATTTGGCTCCCAAACTCTGGAATAGCCTTCCTGATAATGTTCGGGGTTCAGACACACTCTCTCTGTTTAAATCTAGATTAAAAACGCATCTCTTTCGCCAAGCATTCGAATAATGTATCTCTTAAATTGTGAGTGTAGTTGTATCTGATCAAATGTGCATTTTTATTCTTTAGCTTGGGTTAAACTAATTAATTTTACTTTGTATGATCAGCAGCTATGCTAATGATGTCTCTGTTTGTTTCTCTGTTTCTGCTGGGATCTTCATCCCGTGGTAACTAGGATTTACACAAGCTCCAGTCTGGATCCAGAACACCTGAGAAGAGATGATGCTGACCCTCAGAGGACCCCAGATGATGCTAACCTTGAATCAACAAACAGAACTAACAATTATTGCTACATGTGTGACTGCATCCTATAATTACTATTAATTAATAATATTGATAGTTCATCATCTAGCTGACTACGTCTTGTATTATTATTTTTAATTTTTTCTAAAATCCTGTCAAACGTGCACAAACTACTAGCTACTACTAAATATTGTAGAAACATAATTTTGTTTCTACATAAATTTGTCAATACATAAAAATGTATTGTATAATAGTGTTTTCGTATATTTTTATACAATATATACAATTGAACAAAGTCCAATTTGATCTTAAGTTATATTCAACGAATGTTCAATGCTTTATGAACTGTAGCTGTTAATGCCATCCGTTTCTGCATTTCTTTTTACATGTTACTTTTTGACTTTACTCTTGTTTTTAATAAATATTTTCCTTTTGATTATTATTTGTGTGTAAAAGTGATATTTAAAATGAACAACATTTGTAGGCTTAATGTCTAGCTCAATGTGGGTTCATTTTAACGTAGCATGCATTGTTTCCCACATCCTTGCACTCAATTGGTGGCGGCACTCTGCGAGTTAATTATCTTCCAGCAGGAGGCGCTAAGTGGGAGAGGTTTCGACTGTAACGGCTGCAAAGCGGCGCTGAGCTCACAAACGCTGCCTCATCAAGCATTACATGCAAAATGAATTTGAACGTTTTCTAAATATAATAGTTTTCCTTCTGAAATACAGTGATAAAAAATACCCACTTCGGTTTTTGAAACCCTGCAATGTAGTCATTTTAAACCATAAAAAAAGCAACCCAACTGTTTGGGTTAAAATAACCCAGCGTTGGGTTGCCAAAATAACCCATATTGGGTTAAAGAAGAAAGTGAAGTGAAGTGACATTCGGCCAAGTATGGTGACCCATACTCAGAATTTGTGCTCTGCATTTAACCCATCCGAAGTGCACACACACAGAGCAGTGAACACACACACACACCCGGAGCAGTGGGCAGCCATTTTTTATGCTGCGGCGCCCGGGGAGCAGTTGGGGGTTCGGTGCCTTGCTCAAGGGCACCTAAGTCGTGGTATTGAGAGAACTGTACATGCCGGCCCGGGACTCGAACCCACAACCCTTCGATTGGGAGTCTGACTCTCTAACCACCAGGCCACGACTTCCCCTTTTTAGAGTGCAGTTTTTAGAGTGTATATACATTTTCTAACCCCCATATCTTAAATTTTCTGATCATTCACATGCATTCACGAATGCATTTGAATACACCGAATAATGCATTGAAAGAACTGCACTCAAAATGCACACGCGCACTAGCTATGAACTCCCGAACTGACTCAAATGATTCGCGATCCTGCTCCGAACTCTCGAACCGATTCGAATGATTCGCGATCCCGCTCCGAACTGACTCAAATGATTCGCGATCCCGCTTTGAACTCCCGAACTGACTCAAATGATTCGCGATCCCGCTCCGAACTCCCGAACTTACTCAAATGATTCGCGATCCCGCTCCGAACTCCCGAACTGACTCAAATGATTCGCGCTCCCGCTTTGAACTCCCGAACTGACTCAAATGATTCGCGATCCCGCTTTGAACTCCCAAACTGATTCAAATGATTCGCGATCCCGCTTTGAACTCCCAAACTGACTCAAATGATTCGCGATCCCGCTCCGAACTGACTCAAATGATTCGCGATCCCGCTTTGAACTCCCGAACTGACTCAAATGATTCGCGATCCCGCTCCGAACTCCCGAACTGACTCAAATGATTCGCGATCCTGCTCCGAACTCTCGAACCGATTCAAATGATTCGCGATCCCGCTCCGAACTGACTCAAATGATTCGCGATCCCGCTTTGAACTCCCGAACTGACTCAAATGATTCGCGATCCCGCTCCGAACTCCCGAACTGACTCAAATGATTCGCGATCCCGCTCCGAACTCCCGAACTGACTCAAATGATTCGCGCTCCCGCTTTGAACTCCCAAACTGACTCAAATGATTCGCGATCCCGCTTTGAACTCCCAAACTGATTCAAATGATTCGCGATCCCGCTTTGAACTCCCAAACTGACTCAAATGATTCGCAATCCCGCTTTGAACTCCCGAACTGTGGATTCAAATGATTCGCGAACCCGCACCGAACTCTCGAACTGACTCATGCACAAACTGACAGTCACCACTTATAAGCTACTACTAAATATTGTAGAAACGTAATTCTCTGTAAAGTTTCTTTGTAACGATTTGTATTGTAAAAAGCGCTATACAAATAAACTTGAATTGAATTATTAAGCAAAATCACATAAAAAATACAAGACAAACTGAATTTATTTGGGTGAATACAGCATTGTTGACAATATTACATACATTAAAATCATTTAACAAGAATTTCAGAAATAAAAAATTACATCTCAAAGTAGCATTTTAATTTAAGTGTATTCAACTGTTCTCTGTATAATCGCTTTTTACTGAGATTACGCCAAATCTCTGCCGGTGTGTGGCTGAAATCTGAGCTGGTGAAGGGCTGCTGTTCCTCGGGGGAACTGTGAACTCTAGACCGTGGCTTCACATTTCACTCGTAGCTGAGAGATGACGTGACTGACTCCAAAACCTGCCGATGTGTTCAACAGAAGAAAGATCTTTTTGCAGGTTTAGAACAACCTGGGTAGACTATGAAAGAAGTTTCATTTTTGGGGGAACCACACACAGTAGACTGGGTACAGTTGGTAAACTTTTTGCTTTTTCCTTTACCACACCAAAACCAGGGATAGAAAATAAGTGATTTTTCATATGACAGTTCCTTTACTTGTCTACTAATATATTAATAACGATTAACATCCACAAGTGTTCATATTTTCCACAATTAACTGATAAACACAAAAAGCTTTTAGTGTGATGGGTACAGTTGAGACACCCATCCGTAATGCTGTAAAGCTGCTGAACATTGCAAATGTAAAATACCTTAACAGTTTTTATTTTAATTCAGTATTTTATTTGATGATATGTTTAGTTAAAAGTAGTTCATTTTTAAAACATTGTACATTAATGACAAACAGCAATAAAATATTTAATTTCAGTTCATCATTTTATAGTAACAGTTGAAAAGTTGAATAGCAGTAAAAAACAATTACTAACAGCAATAATAAAACAGATCAAACAAAAACCTAATAAACATAATAACACAGTGCAACTAAACTGTGTGTTCCGCGATGGGATTATACATCATGTCTCAACATTTCTCTAGATTTAACGATGACCTTGTACATAGACACAAAGACATGCAATATGTTAGTTTTAAAGCACAGATTAAGGTTTATGAAAATGTAAGTTACCTTTAACAGCCATGTAAGGATGACAAGCTATTCAATGTGGAATGGATGTGGTGAAGTGAAAAACTTGCCTTGGAAAAAAAACTTTCGCTGATATCTTTGGACTGGAGATTTGGTGTCCCTTATACATCTGACCCAGGATCTGAATAAAATAGTTCCCAAACACTGAAAATGCATATCATAGGCCTATGCACGTGAAAACTGCATATTATATGCACGCCAACAAATGTTTTATCATATGCACGTCAAATACGTGCGTATAATATACACATCAAAATCCATTTTTGTACTTCAACACCACGAGTTTTCATTTTTATTTGGCGTAGGCTACTATTTATACGCGTTCTCATCAGACCGGCTCAACTGTTTTTCCTATCCTGGGTAGCCCGGATGTTAACATGTGAATATTTAACTTGAATTTTTTTTATCTGAATTTGAGCAGTCGAACAAGACTGATTAACAAAACTATTAACTTGAAATTTGAGATCTGAATTTGAACAATCAAATTTGATCAACTTGAATCTATTTTATCTGAAATTCTGTAAGTTGATTTTTATTTTTAATCTGAATTTGTGAGCATTGAAAAATATTCTTCGAAATTCAGGTTTTGAGAGGTAACTTCGAAACAAATATATTCAGATACATGTTTTCCAAAGTAAAATAATTTCAAATGGGTGAATTCAGAGCAAATAAATTCAGATAAATGTTTTTCCAAAAAAAAATATTTCAAAACTAAGTATTCAGTGGCTATTAAATTTCAAATAGTTATGTCTCTTATTTGCTTCTATTGAGAGTGAGGAGTCACGTGCCGATTCGGGTTGATTTGGGCGGGGTCTGAGCCGGTCGGCCATGATGGCAGGACACGCTATCGGTTGCCAGGGGCGACGTCTTCAGAACTTCACAGAGGCGCGACTAAACATTTCAGAGCTCTTTCATTTTTGTGCATTTATTATGTCGGCGGAACAGAAACGGATCTACGGATACGAGAAAGAAAAGGAAGAAAGTAAAGCAATGCAAAAACATAAGGCGAAAGAAAGAGGACCTTACAGGAACAAGCTCACACCAAGCGCAAAACAGCGGTGTTTGGAGAAGCTCTCAGGCATCCAAAATATCGACCCATACGAGCTCCCTGCAGCGGCACAGAGACCTGGACCATTTACCTCCATGCACACATATGGACATTGGGAATTATATTGTTTACCATGTAAGTCACCTTGCATTCACGGTGTTAATAGCTTTAATCTAACCAGGGCATTTACATCTTGCAATCACACATTTAACTACCCTAGCTAACCCAGAACTGGTTTGTCCACTTTGCAGCCCCCAACACAAAAACCTGGTACAGTATATGTCATTGGGTTAAAATCAAATCATAACTAAACATACACCGCTTTAGCCTACATCAAAACATGTTGGAAACGTTTGTGTACATTGCTTACTGTACATAATATTCACTAAGCTAATAACTGCTAAACAATGAGAATGAGAAGAAACTAAATAATTAGCACAGGGAGACTGTTAAGCAATGGTTCTAGCTGTGAGAGCGTCTTCTACAATGTTGTTTTTCAAGGTACAATTACACACATTTCTGAAGTGAGGATATTTAGATCTCTGTATAAATGAGGCAACGCATGTGTGTCCTGTTTGCAGCTTTTCTTGACAACCGTTCATCCAGTCTACTTCACACTGGGCAGGTGTATTGCTGGTGATTTCAGGATATTTCTATCCAGTGGGAAAGATACTGGCATCAGGAGCTGATGGAGTTGTTCATGAAGCAGTAAAATTATCAGACGACCAAAGGGTTTGCTCTTATATATATACCTATATATATATGTATGTATGTATGTATTTGGGTAGCCATCAAATTTGACTGCAAACAGATGTGCACTGGTAAGCTGACAAGACTTTATTCTTCATGAATTTCTTTATTAATAATTGTTGAAAAACATTTTAATTAACAACTAAATGCTGCTGATACCAAGCCTGCATTCATTTGATCCAAAATACCGCAAAAACTGTAATATTGTGAAATACTTTTATGATTTAAATCATCTGTGTGAATCTGTGTTAAAGTGTAATGTATTTCTGTGATGCTCCGCTGTATTTTCAGCATCATTCCTCCAGTCTTCAGTGTCACATGATCTTCAGAAATCAGAATAATAATAATAATATAATACTGCCCAAGAAACATTTCTGATTATTATCAGTGTTGAGTCACTTCCAGAAGACGGGACGACTGGGACTCTGCCACGAAACTGGGATTTTGCCGCGGATTGAAAAATTGTCATGCGTTAAATTTCATGTAATCATAAGTACTTGTTTTGTTTTGTGATTTTTGCATGTATATAGGCCTTCTTCTTGGTTCTTGTGAGTTTATTTTTTTATTAATTCTTTTTTTGGTTGATTTGTTTGCATAATTTTTATGTCTAATTTTTCCCATTCAGTTCAATGAGAATAATGAGGCTGTTATCTATCAAATGAAATCTGTATCAAAATCCACAGCAGGATCTGCATTCAGGTAATAAAGCAGCATGTAAATGTATTAACCGTGCAACTGTAAAATAATAATACTATGTGATGGTATTTTAAGTATGAAGCTAAAACATCAGATGGCGGAGAGTCATTGATTCAAACGAGTCATTTAGGAGTGAATCGAGTCTTTTAAGTTATTGATTATAATGAGACACGCTGATCTGAGTCGAGTGGCAGAGATGTCCTTATAGAAGAAGATCTGAAGGAGTTAAAGCTGGAAATGTGCTGTGATTGTAGAAGCTGCTTCTGAAGACTGGGACCTGAGCTGGAAAACCAATAAGAGCCGTGAAAAACCACACATGATGTATTTCTCCCACATCTGTTTTTCTGAATAAAGTCCTCTTCAGTTCTGTCCTGGGTTCAGTTCTGAGTTCAGTTCTGGGGTCTGTTTACACACACATACACACACACACACACACACACACACACCTGCTGGAATAAAGACTGATGTTTCCTCCTTTGAATCCGTCTAGATTTACAGATGCACTTTGACTCGTTTCATTCATGCAATATTATATCCCACGTTCATATTTCAGACGATGCTGACCCTCAGGTTGTTCCAGACCTGTATGACATGTTTGTTCTGTAGAAAACAAGAGCATGAACTTGTCTTTCTCTTCGAGAGTAATGTTCAGACTGTGGTGTGTGAGGCTCAGCAGCAGATGTCAGTGTGTCTCTTTCTCTCAGATATGATTCAGTTCATTCCTCAGACTTCACTTCTGTCAGCTGCTGGAGTTCACCTGGGCTGCTGTTCTTTCACTGGGAGACTTTACATTTTAAAGGTGTCAGACAAGAGAGAACCTCCCGAATCTCTACAAGAGCTGATTTTAACACCACAGACACAGACACAGACACAGACACAGACAGACTGAATCCCTCTGTTTGCTGCCGCTGTGGAGGTTATTTCATGTGTTTGTGTTCATGACTGCAGCAGCACTGATTCGATAATCGGCAGATCTTTGTCTCTTATATTAAATCGCTAAATAATGAGGAGGATTTTATGATACGCTCTAGTGTGTTGTTACACAAATCTCATAACTAATGAAAAGGGCTTCACTGTCATTGGCGACCTCTAGAGTGTGTGTGGTGACGTCACAGGACCTCCGAGGGAGCGCAGGCGATGACGTCATCACAGAGAACACGCGCCCGATGTGTCTGAGTCTGGAGGTCAGTGTCTGAACTAAAAGACTGTGTGTGTGTGTGTGTGTGTGTGTGTGTGTGTGTGTGTGTGTGTGTGACAGGCTGAGTAATGTGTGCCGCTCTCTACATGTTGTTTAGTTCACAGAAGGACTTTGAGTGAGGCTAAGATTATTGTCTCCAGTGGAAGACAATTATCTGGTCTGGATAAGTATCTGATGTGAAAGGAACAGAATTAGCTGTTTTAGTAAGTTAGTCTCATTGGTGTTTTAATGATTGGAAAAATCATTTGATATCCGGTTCAAGAGTTGTAAACACTTTGATTAATCATACATTCATAAGTGTGTGTGTGTGTGTGTAAAGTCAAGTCAGCTTTATTTATATAGCGCTTTAAACAAAATACATTGCGTCAAAGCAACTGAACAACATTCATTAGGAAAACAGTGTCAATAATGCAAAATGATAGTTAAAGGCAGTTCATCATTGGATTCAGTGATGTCATCTCTGTTCAGTTAAATAGTGTCTGTGCATTTATTTGCAATCAAGTCAATGATATCGCTGTAGATGAAGTGTCCCCAACTAAGCAAGCCAGAGGCGACAGCGGCAAGGAACCGAAACTCCATCGGTGACAGAATGGAGAAAAAAACCTTGTGTGTGTGTGTGTGTAGGAGAGAGAGAGATTTTCACTTGGCATTCTCTCATGCAACTCATTCACAAGAAGAAAAAGCTTCCTCTAATCTGTAATGGCATACCATATTATTATTATTATTACTATTTTTTATTATTGGCATAAATTATGACACTGCATTAAAAACAACTTACATTTTTCCATCCCCTCTCTGAACCTTGTGCTTAAAAAATACTCAAGTTCATGAAGCAGATCTTAAAAGTCCTGTTGTTCGTGTTTTTTGGAGCTTTGATTTTTTTACAGTGTGCAATATAACAAGTGTTCATGTTTCGCGTGTAAAAAAACACAGTATTTTTCACATTGTTCACTTATCTGTATACCGCTGTTTTCACCGTCATTAAAACGGACTGATGACTTCCTTGTTCTATGAAGTCCCTCCTTCAGAAATACATAACGAGTTCTGATTGGGCCAGCGGTTCCTGTGTTGTGATTCGACAGCAGCTGAGCGCACGCTGCCCTCCTGGAAACACGATTGGGCTAGTTTTGAGAAGCAAGTGGGCAGGAGCATGTGCTGGAGATGTACTTATAATCACAGGAGCGTCTTTACTGAAGAGATGTGCATGAAAATCACATTCGTTTTTTTGCACAGCCCTAACATCTAGTTAACAAAGCTAAACACATTGCCCTTTGTGTAATAAGTTACAGAAACTGTTAAACGCACCAACTTAAATAATAAAATACACTTACCGGTTGTGGTCCATAAACAACGCCTTCTCCAGACAGAGAGGGAACTGCTCCATCTTTCAAGAATAATCTTTGTGTGAATCCGGCATTAAACTGATTGAGATTGAGGAAGCTGTCCTCAGCAAAATGTGCTGCACATAGTTTTACATGTGGATTATAATTTTCGGGAACTGAGTTAAACATAAATTGTAACCATTGATCTCCAAGTACAGCGTCCCTGGGAAGCCCAAACAGAGATGATTGGAAATGAAAATAACAGTGTTTTAGTGACGTCATTACTGCAGGAACTAGAGGGATGTAGTCCAAACGGGTCGTTCGATGTAGGTGAATTCTGTTAAATAAAATATCTCGCTTGGCATTGAACTTTGAGCTTTAGAATTATACAGATATTATTTATACTCTAACAACAACATTACACACTAACTAAAGTTTAAAACATGGGATCACGAAGAACGGGACCTTTAATACATATATATTTTTCCCCTTTAAAGAGAAATGCTCATTCACAAGAACAGCAGGAACATGAATGTTTGTTGCATCTTGACGTGAAAATAGTAATCTGTATTGGTATGGCTAGAGAAAAATGTAATAATCTCATAATGAAATGAATAAATAAAACAAATAATGAAGTAAATAAATGAGCAATTGTAATTATTAAATTATGAAATTAAGTGAATAAATATATTTAATAAAATAAGTAATGTATTGATTAAAAAAAAGATTAAAAAAATAGCTACATAAAATAAATAATTAAGTGAAGTGGATAATTTTTTTTTAAACTGAATGAAATTAAGTAAAATCAAGGTGTAGTTAATAAATAAATTAAGCAAAATAAATTAAGTGAATAAATAAATAGAATTGATAAAAAATAAGTAATAAAATAAATAGAATGAAAAGAAGTGAAAAAAACTAATCTAATGAAACTCAGATAATGAATAAACAAACAAATAAATGGAGGTTCTGCTGGAGTTTGTGGATCAGGGGTGTCTTTCTCTCACAGAGACTCAGAGAGAGTGTGTTTTGACAGTCGTTAAACTGAAGCGCTCATGAATAATTAATCGTACATGTTTGAGCGGGAAACACACAGCGGCTCCTGAGGATCCACACACACTCGTATTAAAGATCTGCTAATAAAAGTGCAGCTCCTGCTGATGGTTTTATAGGGTCGTAACGGGCTCGATTAGCCCCTCGTTTATGTGCCTCCAATAACTGTCCAACACTTTTACCTTGCATGCACAAATGAGCAATGGTAGTGCTGCGTGAGCTTTTATAACCTTTCACTGTGCTTTAAACAAACATGTTGCATTTGTGTGTGTGTGTGTGTGTGTGGTATTTATATGCAGAAACAGACTTTAGTGTGCATACAATACCCATCTACCCCACACCCTTAAACCCTAACCACTGCGTCAAGTCACTTTTATTTTAAAGTGCTCTTAACAATACAGATTGTGTCAAAGCAGCTTTACAGTATCAAATAGTAAAATAGTGTGTCAGTAATGCAGAAGGACAACAGTAAACACTCCATTTTCAGTTAAAGGCAGTTCATCATTGAATTCAGTGATGTCATCGTCCAGCTCAGTTCAGTTTAAATACTATCTGTGTTACCACATCTAGGACATTGCTGGATATTAAAGGGTCTTGTGATGAGATTTCACGTTTCCCTTTCTCTTGGGCATGTTACAAGCTGTTTGTGAATAGATAAGATCTCTAAAGTTGCACAGACTAAAGTCTTAAATCAAAAAGAGAGAATCGTGCAGAGAAACACCGTCACACACTTGAGGTATTCGGCCAATCACAACACACCGGATAGCTGGCCAATCAGAGCACACCTCGCTTTTCAGAACGATGAGCTTTGTAAAAATTGACGAGTTTCAGAAAGAGCATAGAGCAGAATCAATAATATACATTATGTGGAAAATAATGTTTTTTTTTTACTTTAAACCACAAACACATTTTATTACAGCCAATTCACAACATAATGTTATTTTTTAGCAACGTCATATGACCCCTTTAGATTTAATTAAATTGCTCATCATATACATACTAAAGTTCTGTGTATAAATGATAACGATAGAGATAAAGTTCTAGAAATCATTCAGTATTAAAGAGTCCCCAACACAGCTATAACGATATCGATGGAATCACTTTCAGAATGATTTTTTTCTAGCTGATTTCCTAGCCAATCAGAATCAATCCTGCTGTAACGAGCTGAAACAGACTCTATTGTTCCTGGTGTGAATGAGGCTTAACACTAGTTGTTCATGTTTAGTCTCTGGAATGAGAATTTTACTAAAAAACATGTAGGCCTATTTTACCCCCTGGAAAGTGATTTGTTTTTAACAGGAGACCTTGCAAACCCTGACTACTGCTTTAATGAACAATTTCTTTGTTTCCGATCAGATCTGATGCACTCTCTCTTCTCCCTCGGTTGAAAAACACCCGTTTTGTCTTCATGGGACTAAAGTGCACTATTTTCCCATCTAATGGAGATGCAGCAGTGATATTTTCTGCTATTATTGTGCTTTTATGGTCATTAGGCCTCTCTTTACGACCACGGCGCTGGCCAGCCCTCATCAGATCCATAAACTACAGCAGCATCAGCAAAGTTTAGTCATTAAGAGACATTTAAAGGTAATTATTTATTGATAGCTCTTACGATTTACTCTCCGGGTGAGTTTTTATGTGCAGTGTCTGCGCTGCGAGATTGGAGACATGGCTTTACGGCCGTTTAAAGACCGCAGCGCTCGGGAGATTAGCATGTTAGCATCTGCTCTGAGCGCCGCCAGAGATAAAACAGGAGGCTGTGGAAAGAGCTTTTAGCAAAAACGCTTCACCTTTAGCTGCTTGTCCTCATGAAATCATCAGATCCCAAAATCAATGGGCTTTTAGACGTTTGAAAGGAACAGTACACCAACAAAGATATTTGTGACTCTCAGACCATCCAAGAGAATGAATGGAAGTGAATGGGTGCCGTCAGAATGAGAGTCTGATAAAAACATCACAATAATCCACAGCACTCCAGTCCATCAGTGAACATCTGGAGAAGACAAAAGATGAAACACATCCAGCATTAAGATGATTTTAACTCAAACCATTCCTAACGCATTTGTGAACAACATTTGAGAGAAATAAACCTTTTGTGAACATAGAAAAAGTCTTAAATCTTTGAGTTCAGATCAAGAAAAATGGGGGCAAAAACAAATGTGTTGCATTTTAATTTTGTTCAGTGTCTGTATTTCAGAAGCTCTGTTTGTAAATTACATTGTTGTTCATCTTAAATATCAGTTTGTTTGGTAGAATATCTTATAAGAATATGCATTTGCTAAATAAATATACTTTAATCTTGGTTTATATGAAATTGACAAATAATCTCTAGACAAACAATTAAATGCTTAGAATGTAAACAGCGCATACAAATTCTCTTTAAAGTATGCCACACACTCTTCTTCAGCAGCAGCAGTCGTAAACTCATCTCTGTGTGTGACGCTCTCATATAAAGCTGTTATTTAAGAGTCAGTAATTAGATTGAAGTTGCGGTGTAAAGCACTCTATATTGAATTAATTGCAGCTATTAAGGAACGATTTCATGCAAAGTGAGGCTTTATTGTGAGCGTGACTCGAGTCCCTGTGCTAACATTCAGCGAGCCGCTGAGACGAGGCGGTTTATGAAACACATTTCGCTCTTTTATTAGGACAGAAGCTGCTTTCACAGAGTACAGTGTTTGCTTTAGTGCTTGTCCTGATGCTTTCTGTTTCAGTTTATTCAGTATGATCGCTCAAAAATCATTACACCACGAACAGAGAGGAAACTTTCTCTCAGCGTTATAAACAAACATCAGTAAAAGTCTAGTTTATTCCCAAAATGTTTGTTAAATGATTCAATAAAATGGAACTTGTTTTATTAATGCATGCATGCATGTAAATGGAAAATATTAAATATACTAATGAACATACCTTGATTATTTTTACTAGAATTTTACTGTGTTTTATTTTTTGTTATTTAAACATTATCATAACATTTATTCAAAGTTAATTTCTCAAAATTTTTCTAGAGGCTTTTTTTTTTTTTTCTTGTTTCAGAATGTTTAGGGAATATTCAAATGTAACGTTTCCATAACGACTGCAGAACATGTTCCCTTAAGGGTCACATCACCAAGAAAAATAACATTTTTTAAACATTTTAAAATAACATTTGCGCAACTAAATGGTAACGTTTTTGTTATTTTTATTTTGGTTAGCTAGGCTCACATGTCTGATGATGAATTATGATTTCTTCATGTTGGGACATTACTGATGCTGATTATTTGTATATGTTTAAATGTCCAATAACCAATATGAAGAACTGATTCAAATGTAATGTTTTTGTTCAATTCTATTTAACTCAATAGACAAACCATACAGTAGCATTCTTTTCATTTTATTAACTGCAATAATATTGACAATGTGCAAAAATAAACACATTTATTTCTATAGAGCATCATCTCAAAGCAGCTTCACAGTAATAGACAGAAAAATAAGAGAGTTCATGGTGTGAAATTCATCAGTTATGAACCAAACAGAGACAATAATGCCATTATTCAGATCAGTTCAGTTTATTCTTGTTTTTATCTTCAATTAGTGTTCCTGCATTAAATCAAAAATATTTCAAGTAAACAAGTAAACAAGCCAGAGTCTAATGCTATTGAATGAAGAATAATGGTGTGTAATGCTTGAAATGCATGCTATGTGGCAACAGAATGATACCCAATTAAGAGAGAATGCTTCAGTATTGGTTTATTGGTGAATCTGATTGATAGAATAAAGCAAATACACAGAGGAGTGTTTTTATGACAGCTGCATTATGTGAAGTGCTTCATGTTGTCGAAACAGTGCATTATTGATTTTATAAGTTGCCAGCAACAGCAATATGACGAAATACCCAATAAACCGTACAGAGACGCCGCTCGTCCTTATCAAGGTTAACAAAGAAAACGAATCAATCTCTCCGCGGTCCAGCCATAAAAGAGAAGATCTGACTGAGCGCCGTGTGATTTGTCTGTACAGTACAGCAGTGTTTCTGAAGAAATCACGTCATCCATCTGCAGTCAATGACACATACAGCCTTTATATCAGTCGACATCAATTCAGCTTTCATGATGCATATACGTTTATTTATGACTCCGATTCATTTTTACATGGTTTTCATATTTAAGTATATACATAATATTTAATATATATTTAAGTTGACCATTTATGTGATCATATTTTCAGAAACTCTGGCTGACCAATCAGATTAGAGCATCTAGCAGAAGCTCCGCCCACTTTGACCAGTATAATACAGTGAGCTGAATTCATCTACAGTCTAATGTGAAATAATACCAAGTTGCCTTGACTTACTGATCATATCATTTTTTTTACACTGTAAATGTTTATATGTAAACTGAATTAAAATGTCCATTTAATAAAATCAATGTAAAGTGCAATGATTTTTCATATTTCATGTGCTGTTCTGCATTAGGAGACTCCAGCTTCAGAAAATTTAATTTGACTTAATTTCCGTTTGTTTTGGTCACGCTGGAATCATAAGTGCCATAAGCCACGTCACAGACCAAATATCTGCTTAACTTATGAGTTTCATTGCCAAGGGTTGCCATAGCAATAGGACAGAGAGATGGATGGAAGCTCATAAGACGTGGAGCTAATTGCTTTGGGTTGCAGTGGCAGGACAGTGAGATTGCATGAATAGTTTGCTATGAGAGGAGGTTCGGAATAAATAAAGAAGTTATGACTTCATGCCCTATCATCACACTCTTTAAGACTCGTTTCAGGTCATAATGCTCGGCTGTTTGTAATACTGGCTGCTGATTGGCTGTTCAGGTGCCAGTCAAAGCTCAGGCTCCGCCCCTCATAAATGACGCATTAAGTCGCTGTTCACAAACAAACATTTTGTGGAAAAGCTTCAAGCAAAAACATGAGGAAACATAAATGATTGTTAAAAGATCATTGTCTTTCTACTTAAACATTTCCCAATTGAATGTGTCACTTGCATTTCTATTTGTGTAATTTACTAGCATTTGAAAATGTGGAATTGAAAGTGTGTTTATATTTCATTGCTCTCAGATGTGGAAGTTCATCTTTAGTGTTCAGAAATGCCTTTATCTCAGTCCACACATGAAAACTCAGCAGTTGTTCCACATTATGCTTCCTGTTTTATGAATAAAATATAGTTCGAAGTGTAAATGACCCAGAAAGAAGCATTAAGATTCATATTCACCTTTAGCCACTTGGCCTGCAGCGGGAAACAAAATAGACATCAAAGAAGCACAAGAAAAATAACTGGATAAAATAGAAACAGAAGAAAAAAAAACTAAATTAGATAAAATGTAAATAAATTAGACATGGAAACTAAATCAAACTTGATTTAAAAAAAAAAAGAAGAAGAAGAAAAAAACAGAATGAGATCAAATAAAAATAAATCAGCCAAAAAATAAATAAATAAAATAAAATAGATAAAAGAAATAAATAAACAGAAAGAAAATAAAATTGAAAATAAAAAGTATCGATGTCTTTCTCCCTGTATGTGCTGCAGAATGTGAAGTTTATAGGGAGTAAATGAGGTTGTTTTCTATTTCCTCCACAGCAGGAAGTGCAGGGGACTTTTAAGGAAGTTCCAGAGAGCAGCATCCTGGGTAAATGGAGTCAATCTAGTAAAACATCTAATACTGAATGATACTGTACAGATGATGCAGGGATTGGTCTGATGTCTGATGGGTTTACAGTCACTTCTGTGGATTTATCTCGGAGGAGTCCAGGACTAACGCAGGACTGTGAGACAAACACTTCTGCTGCTCTGGTAGAAATGTTTTTATTTCTGAAGGATCTTTGGTTGACATCTTGAGAGGAATATTTCTGCACAAGTGTTATTTTATAATCACTGATATACAGTATATTTAATATTTTGAGTTATTTTTTATATATATATTTTCAGGTTTGAGTTGAATTTTAGTTAAAGTTGGAATTTTGTTGTGCTCGTCATTTTTATTGTTATTTTTTTATAATGTTCTAGTTTTATTTATTTTAGTATGTAAATTAAAAAAAACTGAAATCTTGCCTTTGCAACTAGCTGAAATAAAATGTTTTTATTTCTCATTTTATTTCAGTTAATGTTTATTCTATTTGAAGTAATACTTTTTTGTTCGTTTTTAAGTTAACAATAGTAACCCTGTTTTGTATAAGAAGTTAAGAGACTTGACTGCGATATGCATGTGTATTTGTAGAGCAGTATTTTTTTTAATTCATTATTAACTTCTTTTAAGTTGTATTGTTTATTTGACTCTTTATTTAGTATCTTGATTAGCAGCAGTTTACTCTTTCCTTGAGTTGGGCAGTGTTGGGATGTGTTTGTGTTCGTCCTGATCCTCGGACAGCTGATCAGATGCTCAGATCTCTTCCTCACTGAAGCAGGAAACACAGGATATCTCTGCTGATCCAGCGTCACTCACTTCCTGCATCACATGCAGATCTGAGCTCATGCCACTGATAGCATCACTGCTCATCTCATGTTCTTTAACTGATTGAAGTTAATCAGAGGACGTGGCTGCTTGTGACAAACGGCCCGCTAGGCTTTAGCTCATTTAGAACTCCTCCACATTTTCTAATTAGCAATTAGAGGACGGGAGTCTGTGAATTATGTGTGACAGCTCATTAGCAGCACTTCATTACTGTGGACCGTAATACAGTACATCAGCTTTACAAACCTGAAACTGAAGTCTGTAAATCAGAGTAAACTTATTTAGTCATGTTTACTAAGATCACTATTCTAATGCAGAAACCACAACATCTTGAGTCAGATACATGTACTGGAGAAGCAAGGTGAAGGGTCTCTCTCGAAAAAAAATGATTTATTGAATTGAATTTCTTTTTTTTTTTTTTCTTTATGGTAAGTGGTTGCAATCAATTTATTTTAGCTACATTTAAATAAACAATTTTTGCTGAAAGTAAATCATTGAACTTAGTTTATTTAAATATAGATAAAATAAATTGATTGCAACCACTTAACAAAAAAATATTTTTTTCCAGTATACTTAATATTCCATTCTACTATATTCAACTCTAATGCGCTTTATTATACTATAATCTACTGCACTCCATTCTACTCTTCAACCTGCGTATATACACCTTTCTGCTCTATTCAGCTCTAATATACTTCATTTTATTTCTATAATCTACTCGATGCTCCATGCTTCAGTATTATTCTGTGTGCTATATTCTACACTATTCTAACCTTTTATTCTCCTGTCTGCTCTGTTCTTCTCTTTTTTATACATTTCTACTCTATTCAACTCTTATACACTCTTATTTTCAATATTCTACTCTGTTATACTACATTCTACTCTATTTTACCATTTTATACTCTATTCTGTGCTATTTTATGTTATTCTCTTTCATACTACATTCTACTCTGTTAAATTCTATTTCATTCTACTACATTCTACTGTTTATACCCCATTCTACTTTATTCTTCTCTGTTCTATCTCTTTTATACTCTGTTCTACTATATTCAAATCTAATTTATTCAATTTAACTAAATTCTACACTATTTAACCTGCCATTCTATTCTGTTCTACTCTTTTAAGCTACTCTCGTATTTTCCGTTTTACTCTATTCTACTTTATTCTACCCGTTTACACTCCATTCTACTAAATTCAACTCTAATATACTCCATTCTACTATATTTTAATCCTAAGTGTATCTTCTCTTTGTATACTCCATTCTACCTTTCTACTCTATTATGCCAGTGTAGTATATTCTATATTACTATATTCTACATTTTGTACTCCATTCTACTCTATTCAGCTTTAATATAATATACCAATTCTACTGTGAACCACACTTTTATACTCAATCTACTTTATTCTTCTCTGTTATTCTCTTTTATACTCTATTCAACTCTAATATACTCTATTCTACTGAATTGAACTCTTATTTTTCATACTCTGTTATATTATTTTATGCTATAATATACTACATCTTACTATATTCTACTCTTCTTTTTTTACCCTCTATACTACATGGAACTATTACTGTATATACTCCATTCTACTCTTTTTATCTTTGTATATTCCATTTGACTATATTCAGATTTAATAATATTAAGGAGTTTGTATTGGAAACAAAAATACAGAGCAATGTTGTCTTGCAGTGTAACATAATTGTGAAAGTCTCCCTCTGTTCTGAAAGATTGTGCTGATATCTTTATTACAATTATACCTTTTCCTTCAGAATATGAGGCATTATTAATATAAATGACCATTAAGAGTTTGACTCATCTGGTTTTAACGGCATAAAATACATTATGACTGAATGTGAGGTGGTCTGTCTTCATATCCATCTTTTCATTTAGTGTAATGGTGTGTTATGACGTCTTTATGGTTTATTAAATCATGCAGTAATCAACATCTCAGCAGGTTTTCAGGTCAGTGGTTTTATAGTTGATCTGGTCTAATTGTGATGATCTGCTTCTGTTTTCACTGGTGTTTTATGGCAGATTGTTGAACAGCTTCTGGAAATGACGGATATTCACCTGCCTCATATTGATTCTGGAGCTGATAAACTCTGTGTCTGACCTCTGTCAGCGCATGACGCTCCTGTGCCAGTCCAGACGGAGACGATGTGCTCGGCTCTGGTCTTATCGCTCTCCGGCCGTCAGCGGTATCTGGAGCTGATGAACGGCTCTGTCCTTGTGTCCAGTAGATAAACCCACAGCTTGGCTTCAGCTCCTGCAGCAGAATGGATTAGGGATCGATTTGAACAATCCCGAGATTGAGTTATTTGTTTTTTTTCAATGTCTTGAGATCAGGATGATGGAAGCAACCACACTTGCAGGAGATTGTGATTCCCAGTGGAGCGCCTCTTTAAAAATTCAAGAAAAGAGCTAGTGAGAGTTCAGGTTTAACCACAGTGGAGAACAGAAGTGTTAAAGCAATGCACTCGAATAAATAAAGCTTTCATAAAGGGACTTTTGCAGCGATGCTTTAGAAGAACCATTTTTTAGTTCTTTTTTTAACTGTTTATTCACATTTTCAAAACTTTGCCTCTTTTAGTAAAATAAACAAAACAACAAAACATGTTAACACAAAAATCCAAGAATTGCACACACAGATTGCAAAAAGCCTCACATCTAAAATGAAACCATGCATTCAATTACACTTCCTATTAGATTTTTTGTTACATAGAGGATTGTGTGTTGCAATGAAAAAAAAACTTTTTCTTTGTTTGAATGAGCTTTGCTACTGTAAAGAACCCTGGAGGATTGAAAGAGCCATCAGTGCTGATAAAGAACCTTTGCTGGATCTTCTGTCATCTTTTATTCACTCTCATGTCGTTCCAAATCTCTGTATGACTGACTCTCACATGATACTCAAGAACCAGTGGCATTTGACATAGTTAGCAGCCATGTTTCTTTAAGTCAAGTCAAGTCACCTTTATTTATATAGCGCTTTAAACAAAATACATTGCGTCAAAGCAACTGAACAACATTCATTAGGAAAACAGTGTCAATAATGCAAAATGATAGTTAAAGGCAGTTCATCATTGGATTCAGTGATGTCATCTCTGTTCAGTTAAATAGTGTCTGTGCATTTATTTGCAATCAAGTCAACGATATCGCTGTAGATGAAGAGACCCCAACTAAGCAAGCCAGAGGCGACAGCGGCAAGGAACCGAAACTCCATCGGTGACAGAATGGAGAAAAAAACCTTGGGAGAAACCAGGCTCAGTTGGGGGGCCAGTTCTCCTCTGACCGTAGTAGCCCAGAGTGCAGTCTGGATGATGGGGCGGGGCGACACGTTGGGGCGGAGCGACACGTGTCGCCCCGCCCACCTCAGCGGTTATTGGTTTATGATTAAGATGAGCTTATTGGTGTACAGATGAGTGACGATTTTACAGCTTATTGGTATAGAGAATTATGACGCTGTGAGCAGGATTGGAATGCGGAAGTAGACACTCAGATGAATAAACTTTTAATATAAATTAAAAAGCGAATATAAATGTTGTGTTTTTGCATTTATTGTTGCGTTTCCACAACATCCCGTATAAATATAGAGTTTTGGATTACGACGAACAGAACAGAAATAAATGGTCTAATTTACAATAACTCCTTCAACGGCTGTAGACGCTACCTCGGCATTACTCGCTGGTTTTTGAAAATGACACGCAATATAATGCAAAGTATGGTTATGTAGATAGTCATGGAGTACCTTGATTTATATATTCAAATTATATATACACACACATATATATATATATATATATGTATGTGTGTGTAACAAATTGTCACCAGTCTCAGAACGTCACGAATAATATACTAAACATTCCCTTAGCCCCTACGAAAATTTACCATGTTTCTGCTACCAAAACTATAGTTAAACTATGGTGTTTTTATAATTACAGCACATGGTAATTAATTTGCCAACAAATATTTTTACTACAATAAATCCATGGTTACTTTTTGCAAGGAAGGAACTATACCGGTTCTAAAGAACTAAACACTCGTCACTTTCTGTTATTTGTTTTCTGAACTGCACTAATGAAAACCTCATTGATCCTGAATTTATGTAGTTACCCGCTTCTATATAAAAACATAATACATTTAATCACCCCCTTAAACACTTTATAAAATCATTGGTAATTGAAAAATTACACCGAATTGTTACAACTAAATTAAGAATTCATTATGAGCAATGCATAGCAAATGATGTTACCATCAAATATGAGAAACCTTAAAGAATGATAGACTGATGTAAATCACTGTAACCTGTTGTCATGCACGTGTTTGCCATAGCTTTTTTATTAAAACATTATAGACTGCAAAGTTTAACTTTAAATGACATCAATTAATACATTAAACCAGTTGATCTCAGTTCATTCTCTATTTCCCTTTAATGAACTTAACACACAAACATAGGCGCCGATTTATGTTTTTCTCCGTGGGTGCTCAAGGGCGCACGCCATTTAAAAAATTAAAAAAATAGACTAGGCTATTCAAAAAATATTGCATTTCAGAACCTTAGGCTAATGGACAGCGGCCGATACAAACAAACACAACAGCGTCACTTCTCAAAAATACAAACAGGATTGGAGATGAAAAGTTTAACTGACACGTAACCGCTAATGCGTTCAGCTTCTTGGGAAATTAATGTTTTGTAAATATTGATTAAAAAACTATTGCGAAAGGACAGCGTTTCCATTAACCGATTGTTGCGACTAAAATAATGAGTTTCTGGGAATGTCTACCTCATTTATGTTTCGAGGTTTCTTTTGATAGTGGCATGGCTTTTCTTTGAGGTTTCGAATCCATTATTCATATAGACTAAAAATATATTTTTTTATTTTATGTATTTAACAAAGAACTCGTATTCTGTCCAAAAGTAGGCTACTTTTGTGTCCATTAGTTTTTCCTCTTTTAAACCGTATATAGGCCTATACTTGAGCAGAAAAATGTTCCCATTTAAACCCTGTTACGAACTTTAAGGAGTCTAGGGAATGTAACGTAACATTTACATATTAACGTACTGCTGGGTATGAAATGAGGTGGAAGAACATGACAGACAAAACTTTGAAAGAGAAAAAATACTGGACGTTTATTCACAAAAAGCCAAAGCCACTAGATCCAGTAAAATAACAATAATAATGTGCGCTATGTACAAGGTGAAAATGTAAACAAACAAACAATAAAATGGGAAAAGAAGGAAAGCGGCGCCAAAGGAAAGAACAAAATATAAGAAAACAATCCTTAATCTAAACCTAATCTAACCAAAGCAAAATGTAGAAAATAAACCGAAATCTTCAGTGCAGTTTTTTTTATAACAAATCTGTCCATTTTAGTCTGATTAATGATTAGTGATTACGGAAAGCAGTAAATGATTACATACTCGCACGGCACTGTATAGTGTGGGATGGGACGTTTTCAGAAACGCTGTGATTGGTGGATAGGATATGGAACATGCATGCGACTGGTTATGTCACTGTCACTGACAACAACATAACCAATCACAGTGTGGCAGACGCTTCATAGCGCCAACTGCAATGTTTAATTTTAAATAAATGTAGCCTACTGGCAGTCTGGCACTGGCACACGTGGGTGCTCATTTTCCGTGGGTGCTCGGTATTTTCCGTGGGTGCTCGAGCCCCGGAGCACCCACGGTATCGACGCCTATGCACACAAATGTGTTTCAGTCCTTGGAACAAAATCCTGTGAACAAAAGCCCCGAAGATCACCACGCCGGCCTCTTCCCTGTACCCTGGTGGGTTAAACTTGAAAAGGGCTCTGCACTGCAAGCATTCCCTGATGCTGTACATCCGTCTGAACTCGTTCTGGTAGACAGGAGGACAATTCTTCCAGTTGGCCACAACTTATAGTGTAAAGACAAAATACAGGAAAGATAATAATAATAATAAAAAAAGTTTAACAGCCTCATACTACATAGTTTAATTGGAGAATGAGCATTAAACAGGGGGAAATCTTACTGTCTAGCCAGGCAAAGTGTGCCGCTTTCCGGAAAACTTCTTGAGTGACCACATCCCTAAACCATCTGCAAACAAGAGACAGTGTCAAATATGCAGTCACCCGCTGACAAAATAACTTCACTGAGGATTTCCAGGGGAAGCTGTTGAATCAAAAACATACATAGGTTTATTTATACATGCATATAAAAGTTATTAAACATTATATAAACACTGACTACAGATAACCTTGCTTTAAACAAACTCTATAGATTGTCACAACTGCATACTCATTCTTTTATAATACCACTAATAAAATGTTAATATATACAGTACTGTGCAGAAGTATTAGGCATGTTAGTATTTTCACATTGAAAAAAATAGTTTTAAGCCAATTATTTATATCTTTTGTTGTAGTGTGTCAGTGGGATATATTAGTTTACATTTCCACACATTCATTTTGCCATTAATTGTAATAATCCAGTGAGATATTTGCATATATTTGTATGCATGATCCACATGAAGATCTTTTACATTGAATATAAATATTTCTGTCTTATATGGTGAACAAAATCCACATTAGATCGCAAACAGAAGTTATTTAAAACACTCGCTGCTGTCTGAAAATGAATTAAGATTAAATGTTTTTAAATGTCTTTGATGCTGATGTTAACTGATAGCTATATATGAAATAATCCACGGTGTTGACCAATATAGTACTTGTACATAATCCCAATTTCATATCTGAACAACTATGTAGCTGTAATAACTAAAATACCTCTGCATGTACACACATGTAATGATTAGATCTTAATGAATGTATGTGCACAAATAACCTGCTTTGCTGGACTCTGCCTGGAGACACTGTCTTTTGAATGGTGAAGTTCCTCCCCTCAGTGGTTGAGCTCTAAAAGAACAAATGTCAAGAGCTAGGTATATTGCTAGATATAGTACAGAGTAATGTTTCATGTAGCAACATTCAAACAGCTACATACATTTGCGGAGTGAAGCTGTCCAGGAGGAGAACAGAACACCACCACCTCCTGATCATGTCATCCTGAAAAATAATAATAATAATATACACACAATAATCATGCATGTCTGTTCAAATAACTTGACAAATGTAATGGCATACCTCTGTAAAATCAACCTAAGAACTAAAGCCATGTACAGAGTGTACTGTTAAAATCCACAAAGAACAATAAAATGAGCAATTTATAACAATTATTAACAATAATTATTCAAATTGAACGTACCATGGATAAATAAATGATCGAACATCGCATTTAATATTATAAGATATTTACACAACCACTTTTAATCACCTCATGCAATCAACATGGAATAGCGTTATTACTCTGCTGCTGCAGTTGCCACCGTTCTGTTTATTTCAACGCAAACTGCCCCCTGCTGGCTCGGAGCAAAATGTCAAAGGCGGGGGACGCTCCGCCTCGAAGTGTCGCCCTGCCCCATCATCCAGACTGCACTCTGGGGTTACTCCTCTGACCAGACGAAACCAGTAGTTCAATTCCAGGCTGCAGCAAAGTCAGATTGTGCAGAAGAATCATCTGTTTCCTGTGGTCTTGTCCTGGTGCTCCTCTGAGACAAGGTCTTTACAGGGGATCTGTATCTGGGGCTCTAGTTGTCCTGGTCTCCGCTGTCTTTCAGGGATTTAGAGGTCCTTTCTAGGTGCTGATCCACCATCTGGTCTGGATACGTACGGAATAAGAGAGAAACAGACAAATATTAGCGTAGATGCCATTCTTCTAATGATGTAGCAAGCACATAGGTTGTTATGGGAAGTGTTTCTGGTTCCGGTTTACCTAATTAATGCAGCCTAAAAATCCTTTAACGGATTTGGATAATAAAAGCATATTAGTATGTTATGTGTATGCCAGGTTAAAGAGATGGGTCTTTAATCTAGATTTAAACTGCAAGAGTGTGTCTGCCTCCCGAACAATGTTAGGTAGGTTATTCCAGAGTTTAGGCGCCAAATAGGAAAAGGATCTGCCGCCCGCAGTTGATTTTGATATTCTAGGTATTATCAAATTGCCTGAGTTTTGAGAACGTAGCGGACGTAGAGGATTATAATGTAAAAGGAGCTCATTCAAATACTGAGGTGCTAAACCATTCAGGGCTTTATAAGTAATAAGCAATATTTTAAAATCTATACGATGCTTGATAGGGAGCCAGTGCAGTGTTGACAGGACCGGGCTAATATGGTCATACTTCCTGGTTCTAGTAAGAACTCTTGCTGCTGCATTTTGGACTAGCTGTAGTTTGTTTACTAAGCGTGCAGAACAACCACCCAATAAAGCATTACAATAATCTAACCTTGAGGTCATAAATGCATGGATTAACATTTCTGCATTTGACATTGAGAGCATAGGCCGTAATTTAGATATATTTTTGAGATGGAAAAATGCAGTTTTACAAATGCTAGAAACGTGGCTTTCTAAGGAAAGATTGCGATCAAGTAGCACACCTAGGTTCCTAACTGATGACGAAGAATTGACAGAGCAACCATCAAGTCTTAGACAGTGTTCTAGGTTATTACAAGCAGAGTTTTTAGGTCCTATAATTAACACCTCTGTTTTTTCAGAATTTAGCAGTAAGAAATTACTAATCATACAGTTTTTTATATCGACCATGCATTCCATTAGTTTTTCAAATTGGTGTGTTTCACCGGGCTGCGAAGAAATATAGAGCTGAGTATCATCAGCATAACAGTGAAAGCTAACACCATGTTTCCTGATGAAATCTCCCAAGGGTAACATATAAAGCGTGAAGAGTAGCGGCCCTAGTACTGAGCCTTGAGGTACTCCATACTGCACTTGTGATCGATAGGATACATCTTCATTCACTGCTACGAACTGATGGCGATTTAAACCATGCTAATGCACTTCCACTGATGCCAACAAAGTATTCAAGTCTATGCAGAAGAATGTTGTGGTCAATTGTGTCAAACGCAGCACTAAGATCCAATAAAACTAATAGAGAGATACACCCACGATCAGATGATAAGAGCAGATCATTTGTAACTCTAAGGAGAGCAGTCTCAGTACTATGATACGGTCTAAATCCTGACTGGAAATCCTCACATATACCATTTTTCTCTAAGAAGGAATATAATTGTGTGGATACCACCTTTTCTAGTATCTTGGACAGAAAAGGGAGATTCGAGATTGGTCTATAATTAACTATTTCTTTGGGGTCAAGTTGTGGTTTTTTGATGAGAGGCTTAATAACAGCCAGTTTGAAGGTTTTGGGGACATATCCTAATGACAATGAGGAATTAATAATAGTCAGAAGAGGATCTATGACTTCTGGAAGCACCTCTTTCAGGAGCTTAGATGGTATAGGGTCTAACATACATGTTGTTGGTTTAGATGATTTAACAAGTTTATACAATTCTTCCTCTCCTATAGTAGAGAATGAGTGGAACTGTTCCTCAGGGGGTCTATAGTGCACTGTCTGATGTGATACTGTAGCTGACGGCTGAATGGTTGCAATTTTATCTCTAATAGTATTGATTTTAGAAGTAAAGTAGTTCATAAAGTCATTACTGCTGTGGTGTTGGGAAATGTCAACACTTGTTGAGGCTTTATTTTTCGTTAATTTAGCCACTGTATTGAATAAATACCTGGGGTTATGTTTGTTTTCTTCTAAAAGAGAAGAAAAGTAATCTGATCTAGCAGTTTTTAATGCTTTTTAAAGCGTAAAGGAGCAACTGTATTTAAAGTGCTAGAAAAGAGAGAGTCCATAGTTTCTGTTACATCATCAAGTTGTTCTGAGGTTTTGGATATGCTAAGGAATTTGGATACATCAGGAAGATAACTTAAAAAGCAGTCTTTTGTGGTAGAAGTGATGGTTCTTCCATACTTGTAACAAGAAGTAAAATTTACAATTTTGTCTATATGAAGTTTGCACAAAACTAAATAATGATCTGAGATATCATCACTTGGCTGCATAATTCACATCCAAATGGCATAAATGGCATATTAGGAAATACATGGACATACACCATGTGAATGAATTCAGATGTTTTCAAATGTCATTTTGTGATGGTCTGACCCTTTAGAGTGTGTTCAGTTCAGCTGCTTGGATGTGAATTTGAAGATTTGATGAGAAAGCAACATATCGTACATGCAATATATGTTTTTATTGCATAAATACACACTGTTACACATATATTTGACTCATGTACCAGTCAAGAGTTTTTGAGCCGTAAGATTTTAATGTCTTTTAAAGAAGTCTCTTCTGCTCACCAAACATGCATTTATTTGATGCAAAATACATGAAAAGCAGTAATATTGTGAAATATTTGGACCATTTAAATCATCTGTGTTCTGTGTGAATCTGTGTTAAAGTGTAATGTATTTCTGTGATGCTCCGCTGTATTTTCAGCATCATTCCTCCAGTCTTCAGTGTCACATGATCTTCAGAAATCATGAAAATATGATGATTTACTGCTCAAGACACATGTATTGTTGTTGTTGATATTATTATTATTATTATCAGTCATTGAATTATTAGATAAGTGGTTGATTTTTGTTGATCTGTCTGTAGGTCAGAGCTGTAACATTAGCGTCCGGTCGTGATGATGTGAGCGTGTGATACTCATGTGTTCATGTTAAGACTGAGTGAGACACGAGCTGTGAGTGTTGAAGCTGTCTGTCACGCGCTCATGCTTGTTTAGGGACGTGATAATTCTGCGTTTGCTCATTGATTTACTGTTAGCTGTGATCATGGGGACATTTAATGATTTACCACGCATTGATTTTACTCCTTATCAGCTGTAATCAGAGACACAAACTCAATGACAGGACTGAAGAGATTTAATGAAAACGTATTACAACAATATTGTCATGGTTTATTGTCTGTGTAATTCATGGTTCATGTCTAATATTTTTGAATGAATGCTTGTTCTGTTTGCTAACCATTGCTTCCAGTTAGTTCTTGTGATCCATACAAACCTCTAACCTTAGTTTCTGCTTACTGAGAATCTTCTCTTTAACTAGAGATATATACATACTATACAGATATATTCTGGGTGGGGGGGGGGGCAAAATTGTTAGAAGAAAAGTCTGAAGGTATAATCGTGCAATTGCAAGAAAAGATAAAACTAATTAAAATATATATTCTATTTATTAATTCTGTGTTAGAAACAAGAAGCTAGAATCTGTTTTTGGGTTTTGATCCCGTAATTTTAAAGTGCAATTGTGCACAAACGCAGGAAAAATGTTATGAAAAAAGATTTCTTTCTTTCTTAGTATTTCTGTTTGGTTTTCCAGATTCTCAAATTAAGGTTTATTTTTTGACAATATGAATAAATATATTTAGTCTTGTTTTCTGGATGTTTTTTTTTATAAAAAGTTTAAATATTGCAATTCAGACATGAATATGAGTTTATATCTTACAATTCAGATTTTTGGTCTCCAAATTGTGAAATAAACTCAGAGAATTCAGAGAATTGTGTGTGTAATCTTATAATTGAGTTGTGATATAAAAAAGTTGCAATTTTTATCCTGTGTCAGAAACAAAGTCATAATTATGAGATGTAAACTCAAAAATGCTAGAAAAATAAATAAATAAATAAATTATATATATATATATATATATATATATATATATATATATATATATATATATATATATATATATATATAATTTTTCAGAATCCTATGAGGAAAAAAGCATGAATTGTAAGATTAAAGAAAAGAGAAATTATTTTGTCGTGTGTTTGGTGATTCCAGTAGTTTTGTGCACTAGTTTGCATAAATCCAGCAGCAAATGCAACGGTAAGAAAACCTCTATGGAACTTTCTATTCCTTTGCAGTTTGAGAGATGAGAGTTTTATGTGTGTAAATGCAGTTATTGTGAGTGTGTTGAATCTCATTGATATGAGCAGTGTGTGAGACTGCTGGTCAGCTCAGCTTCACTATAAAGTATTTGCGCATAAATTCATGCCGCTCTCTAAAGGAGGAACACACAGCCGCTTCAGCAGAGACCGTGGATAATTCACCAAGACAATTGGAAGAATGAAATATTGTGCATGCAGAGCTTGATCAAAGTAGAGTTTTGCATGAAACATTTATGCATTTGGCAGGTGCTTTAATCCAAAGTGAATTGATATAGGCCTTGCTTCTTTATTCTGTTAGTGTCTTTGCTGAGAGAGCTGAACCCGTCACTTTGCAATTGCAAATTTCACACTTGATGATGCATCACATTATTTAGTGAAGAATTATATTTGTTGTCGGTGAAAGTAATATTTACACCCCAGCAGCTCATTTTAAAAGCCTAAATGTTCCTTTGAATGCCCATACTCTTACTGTTACTGCAAATGGAATTGTATGTATTGTATACAGTGTACAGTATGCAAAAGGAATACTGTATCCCATAATGCAATGCATTTAATTTTTAATCTTCTTAAAGTATGGTGAATAAACAGGAAGCGATATTAATGTAAAAAATTAATGTAATCTTTATTTTTCCATCTTTTATTGGCTTTTCAAATCCGACTGCAAAGAGTTGAGTCTGAGCTGACTCAGACCCATTATAAAAATAAGAGTTTTGATGAAATGGAGAAGAAAGCCAAAATATTAAATGTCATGCATGTAAATTAACTATTTTGTAGAGATGGGTAAAAATGACCATTTTCACTTGATTCAGAGCCCAGTTTATTAGGGGCTAAAAATGACTTGAGAAAGAAGGCAGCATCATATTTTATCTTCACAGAGATTGCTAGGTCTGTTAGTAAAATCTGTAGATTTTAGCAATATTTGTAGCTCAATATTAACACATTTCACAGCTTTTCTGCCAAATGTTGCATGCCTGTGACTTAAGAAGTATTAAAGATATTTTAATATCCTTTTAGAATATGGGTTTTAAAGTCTTCGTTTGGTTTTTTCGTTCTCAAGGCCCAACATGGTTCAGTTCCACGGACACATGGAGGTCAGAGCAGCTTCATGTTTTCACTCTAAAACCAAACGTGGGTCACTTTGCATAAGCTGATACTAATGTCTAAAGAATAAATAGTGATGAAACTAGAAATCTATCTTGTTTCGAGTCAAACGAGTGTAAAACACACCTGTCTTAGTGCCAAAGTTTGCATGCCTTTAACTCGATAAGTATTAAAGTGTTATCATTATGACTTTAGATCCTGGCTCTTAACAATCTTTTTAATTGGGTATTTTAATTTTTAAGGTCACATATGGTTCAGTCACACACATGCGTGGCTCTATGTGCAGAATGTAGAATTCTTTCTCTGATTTTTAATGGTCCAAAACCAAATTTGACCTTGCAGCACAAAAGCAGTCTTAAGTCTCTGGGGTATATTTGTAGCTATACCATTCTTTTATGCCAAAAATCATTAGGATATTAAGTAAAGATCATGTTTCTTGAAGATATTTAGTAAATTTCCTACCTCAAATATCTTAAAACTTAATTTTTGATTAGTAATATGCATTGCTAAAAACTTAACTTGGACAACTTTAAAGATTAGATTTTTTTGCTCCCTCAGATTTTCTAATAGTTGTATCTCAGACTAACATTGTCCTCCGAACAAACCACACATCAATGGAGAGATGATTTATTCAGCTTCAGATGATGTAGAAATCTCAATATCCCAAAACTGACCTATAAGACTGGTTTTTAGGTCACTTTGTGTACAGCTGATACTTATGTTTCATTGCGTAAATGCTTATTGTTTTACTCGTATTATTTGCTTATTTAGTATGTAGTGCACTGAACACAGTCTGTGCACAAGAAAACACAGTGTGCATGCTTTTCAGAGTTTAGGCTCTAAATGCTGATGTGTTTGTAGCTTTCAGCAGGATCAGATCTGACTGATTGTGTTTTAGGAATGAGTGTGTACTCTTGTGTGTGTTGTGACGCTGGAGGGTGTTTGCTCCATGATGGATGGCAGTTTTATTCTGAGCTCTAGTCTCTTTCTTCTGTCAGTGTGCATTACACAAATGATCTCGGTGCATGTTTCTGCCACGAGACACAGCCGTCCTGTTTAATCCAGCTAATAGTTCTGATCTGAGTAGCGTTTACGGGCCGCTTGCGTCTGCCCCGAGAGAATCAGAAAGCACTGAGTGTGCATTCACAGACCGCAGGAATACGTCAGGAGCGGCCGTGATGAAGGAGTATTTAACACCGCTCCTGCTGGACGCTTGTTCTAATAAGAGAGCATCAATCCCCAGCGGCCTGCAGTCCATCAGACACAGACTCCTGTGAGCTAGACGATCTGTGATCTCTGTGTTGAGCTGGATCCCTGATGGACCCAGAATGAACTAGTGAAATATATTCATCTGGAGCTGAGACACATATGCATGCATGCCTAATTTACATAATCACATGGTGTATGGTTTTCACGTAAGCAATGCATGAACAAAAACACATATTTAAATAAGTACCTTGTTAATAATTGAATATAACAATTTTATAATTGTTTTAAAATTGTAAACATTTAAACATTTTTTTTTGTAATATGAATAAATAATAACATATATAAATATCATGATATGAATGACTGAATGAATGATGCTTTTATATAGTGCTTTATTGTGTATTACTGTGCATTCATACAATCATATGAGGGGTCGCTCCTCAACCACTGCCAGTGTAATTAATAACTTTAATAATTACATTTAATATGATATAATATAATTTAATTTAAAAATAATTATATATATAAAAAAGATTATAGTATTATAAATGTCAAATTAAAATATATAAATAATGTAATATAAAATACATTTTAATAAATTAAAAATGATATAATTTAATATAATTGGTATGAATATCAAATCCAAATACTACTAATAAAATGTATTTATTATTATTCACATTCCGCTCTTCTCTAGCTTTTTTTGCTATATAGTTGTCAAATAAACCTGCATTATATATTACACATATTGTTGGCTCTTATAATTAGGGATGTAACGATATCAAAATCTCACGGTACAATACGATTTCGATGTTGACCTCACGGTACAATATTTATTGCGATATTGTGGAAAAGCTCACGGTATTGTTAAATAGCTCACGATAGTGTTTGTGATGATAATAGCGAAAAAATGCTGACACTTATTCTGCTTTTGCCAGTCAACAGGCAATTTATTGTTGTATTTATGGATCCATGACAACATAAAACGCTGATCACGTAGTGCTTTTAAAGTGCAAGTTGTAGTCAGGAACATCAATATTCTGTATAGTAATATTTGGTTGCATAACTGATGCTTCTGTGCAATGTTCAAAGTTAAGGAGCAACTAGAACAATTGTAAACAATAGGGAATTCCCTTTAAGTGCAAACAAAGATCAAGTTAAAAAAACTGAAAAGAAAGAAAAAAAATCTGTAAAAAAAATGACGTTTTTTGACACGGCGAAACCAAAATGTTTCCAGACATCTGATTTAAAAGCTGCAGGGGCAGGCACAATCTCAACTTTGGTTTTGTTTTTTTCATCCTTACAAGTATCGCTGTCGGCCATGCTGGCTTGCTGTGAGCTTGTGTGGACAGCGTGCAATCCTATTGGCTTAACAACGGTTGTTGTGACGATGCAGTGCAAAGGATCATGGTCTATGTAGTTAACAATGATTTGTTCCACGGGACTGTGTTTATTCCTCTTGCTTTTTGACGGACACCTGTCCTTTTAATATTGTAACCCAACCACGACGATATCGAGACACGTTTACCACCGCGATAGCGCGATATCGTCAATATCGTTACATCCCTACTTATAATTTGCTTTGGATAAATGCATACATGTTAATGTACAGTTCAAAATTAAAAGAATGCAAATCAATCCTTTAGTGACACAGTAAATTATTTTCTGTGTTTTCCTGCGTGTCATGTGACCAGAAGCCCAGATGTGTCCAGCAGGTCAAGGGGTCATGACTCAGACGGGCAGCTTGATTTCATTTATCATGTTGCTCTCTGTTTTCCTTCCAGGCCTTAACTAGTTCTATTAGTCAGTCAGGGGTTAATAGGATTGGTAGTTGACATGGCTATTAACCAGCCTGGCCTTGATTAAACTCTGGTGAACATGAGCGATGCCGTGCTGCAGAAAACAGTGTGTTGAGACAGGATAGTGAGCGTCATCTCAGACGGAGCTGAAGAGCGACAGAAGATAGACCACGAGGAGAAAAGATGACCTGATGACCTACTACCACACTAGAACTTTCTCAGCAAATTAATAACTATTAAATATTGTACATATTTTTAAAAAAGCCAGTTTTTTAATGAAACATTTCGATTGCATTGTTGCCTTACTTTTATAAGGAAATATTCTTATTACTGTATAACATTAAATCACTGTAATTAGTGGCTTTTATTAAATAGAATCACCATTGTGAATAATGAGCTAAATAAATAGATAAAATGTTTTATGCTAATTCTGCGGAGGAAATTACATTCCTATACATATTAATAATGGGGATAATTGAATGAATGAATGAATTATGGTCATGCAAATTTGAGGATAAATTTAGCGAAATAAATAAATTAAGTTAAATTAAAAACATATTTATGAATAAATGCCTTTAAAATATTTATTAGGAATATACAGCACATTTTTAAGACCACTATGTACTACATATAAATAAATATACATAATACATATTTACGTATAAATGTTTTTAACAATTTTTGTATATATATATATATATATATAGGTAAATATCTTTATTACTATAAAAGTAATAAAATTATTGTATTACAGTTGATTTGTTACAGTAATAAAGAGAATCACCTTGTGAATAATTGCCAAAAAATAAAATACATGGAAATGAGAATGTGCTTTTTGTTATTATTACAAATGCTTCATTTTCTTCACATACTAAGATGAAGAATCATGAAAATTACAACCCGAATTCCGGAAAAGTTGGGACGTTTTTTAAATTTTAATAAAATGAAAACTAAAAGACTTTCAAATCACATGAGCCAATATTTTATTCACAATAGAACATAGATAACGTAGCAAATGTTTAAACTGAGAAAGTTTACAATTTTATGCACAAAATGAGCTCATTTCAATTTTGATTTCTGCTACAGGTCTCAAAATAGTTGGGACGGGGCATGTTTACCATGGTGTAGCATCTCCTTTTCTTTTCAAAACAGTTTGGAGACGTCTGGGCATTGAGGCTATGAGTTGCTGGAGTTTTGCTGTTGGAATTTGGTCCCATTCTTGCCTTATATAGATTTCCAGCTGCTGAAGAGTTCGTGGTCGTCTTTGACGTATTTTTCGTTTAATGATGCGCCAAATGTTCTCTATAGGTGAAAGATCTGGACTGCAGGCAGGCCAGGTTAGCACCCGGACTCTTCTACGACGAAGCCATGCTGTTGTTATAGCTGCAGTATGTGGTTTTGCATTGTCCTGCTGAAATAAACAAGGCCTTCCCTGAAATAGACGTTGTTTGGAGGGAAGCATATGTTGCTCTAAAACCTTTATATACCTTTCAGCATTCACAGAGCCTTCCAAAACATGCAAGCTGCCCATACCGTATGCACTTATGCACCCCCATACCATCAGAGATGCTGGCTTTTGAACTGAACGCTGATAACATGCTGGAAGGTCTCCCTCCTCTTTAGCCCGGAGGACACGGCGTCCGTGATTTCCAACAAGAATGTCAAATTTGGACTCGTCTGACCATAAAACACTATTCCACTTTGAAATAGTCCATTTTAAATGAGCCTTGGCCCACAGGACACGACGGCGCTTCTGGACCATGTTCACATATGGCTTCCTTTTTGCATGATAGAGCTTTAGTTGGCATCTGCTGATGGCACGGCGGATTGTGTTTACCGACAGTGGTTTCTGAAAGTATTCCTGGGCCCATTTAGTAATGTCATTGACACAATCATGCCGATGAGTGATGCAGTGTCGTCTGAGAGCCCGAAGACCACGGGCATCCAATAAAGGTCTCCGGCCTTGTCCCTTACGCACAGAGATTTCTCCAGTTTCTCTGAATCTTTTGATGATGTTATGCACTGTAGATGATGAGATTTGCAAAGCCTTTGCAATTTGACGTTGAGGAACATTGTTTTTAAAGTTTTCCACAATTTTTCAGAGAGCCTCTGCCCATCTTTACTTCTGAGAGACTCTGCTTCTCTAAGACAAAGCTTTTATAGCTAATCATGTTACAGACCTGATATCAATTAACTTAATTAATCACTAGATGTTCTCCAAGCTGAATCTTTTCAAAACTGCTTGCTTTTTTAGCCATTTGTTGCCCCCGTGCCAACTTTTTTGAGACCTGTAGCAGGCATTCAATTTTAAATGAGCTAATTAAGTGGATACAAGTGTAAAATTTCTCAGTTTAAACATTTGCTACGTTATCTATGTTCTATTGTGAATAAAATATTGGCTCATGTGATTTGAAATTCCTTTAGTTTTCATTTTATTAAAATTTAAAAAACGTCCCAACTTTTCCGGAATTCGGGTTGTATATTAAGAATTATATACACATAATGCTTATATGCTTTGTTCAACATACATGTTTTAATTACTTTAGTGGGAATCAAAATGCAAATGTTTTTATGAGAATCATTCGGTATGTTGTACAAAATACAGCTAAATGAAAAAATAGAGTAGTTATATGGTTTATAATTGAAGCAAGATGAATGAAACCCATTATGAATTACACAGATTCTGGTCTTGTATCAGATGATTTCTATCAGTGTGTGAATGTTGCAGTGATTCAGGTCCTTGTTCAGCATCTGTGCTGTTAAACTGAACTCTTCAGAAGCGTGTTTGATGAAGTACCTGCAGTTAAGAGCTGCTCAACCTTCATGAAGGTCCTCAGACATTATGTGGAGAGTAAGTGACCTCTGTGTAGAGATGAACACTCATTAGAGCAGCTCACATCCACTCGGACACCACAGTCATTACTGCTCAGAGTAATGGGAGCGTGTCAACAACACGAGAGGAACCCAGATCTCACACAGTCCACAGCAGTGCTCAGGCCATCCAAGATTAGGATGAGTTTGTTTCTTTGTTTCAGGTTTGGAGAAATATAGCATTGCATCACTTGATCACCAATGGAAGTGAATGGGTGCCGTCAGAATGAGAGTCTGATAAAAACATCACAATAATCCACAGCACTCCAGTCCATCAGTGAACATCTGGAGAAGACAAAAGATGAAACACATCCAGCATTAAGATGTTTTTAACTTTAAACTGTGCTTCTGGCAAGAATAGCAATTATGTCCATAATAACACTTCCTCCAGTGCAAGTGCATGTTGTTCTTCTTATTTTACTGTAAATGTAAAATCCCCTCATATTATTATCATTATTATTGTTGTTATTATTATTTTAAGATTAATATCCATGACTGCCGCACATACTTGAATAAACGGAGACACGCCCACAGTGCGTCTTCGTGTTTACAGTGGTTGGCATCCACCAATCCTACAATGCGTCGCTGCTGCAAACAGGTTCGGCTGCACTTCAGTCAAAATTAATTAACTTTTAAAAAAGTAACGTACAATGCACCATACGGTAACGGAGTTAATTTATTTAAAAAGTAATGCGTTACAGTATTAGTTACTGTCAAAAGTAACTGTGTTACAGTAACACGTTATTAGTAAAAGGGTTCATTGGGGCTCTATATAGAACCATAGGGTTCTTTACTCAACTCCAAAGAACCTGTTATGCTAAAAAGGTTCTATAATGACAAGAAAGAACCCTTTTGGCACAAAGGCTCTTTAGGCTATTATTCATTCATATATTACATTATTCTGCAACATTTTGTATTTGTAATTAAATTATTGTTTGTAGTAACTTAATATCACATTTTAATCATGCTGATTTTTGGAGCAAAACTGAAATGGCACTCTTCGTGTGATATTGATTAACTACATAAAATGATATAAATATATACATTTTCTAACCCCCATATCTTGAATTTTGTGATCATTCACATTCATTCATAAATGCATTTGAATACACCGAATAATGCAGTGAAAGAACGCACTCAAAATGCACAAGCGCACTAGTATGACTTCATCATGTAACTTTACATTAGTCTAAATGCGTGTACTTTTTAGGCACGATTTGTTTAGTTTTTGAATATACTTGATACTGTTAAAAGGCAAATCATTAAAACAAAAAATACTAGTTCACATATCTCACCTAAACACACGTGGAAAACGTGAATAGAACTAGCTACTAAATTAGTTAAAAATGCCTATCCATATACAGCTATGATTCGCAAACCCCGATCTGACTCAAATGATCCGCGATCCCCAAACTGAATCAAATGATTCGCGAACCCGCTTTGAACTCCCAAACTGATTCGCGATCCCGCTCCGAGCTCCCGAACAGACTCAATTGATTCGCGATCCCCAAACTGACTCAAATGATTCGCGAACCAGCTCCGAACTCCCGAAACGACTCAAATGATTCACGCTCCGAACTCTCAAACTGACTCAAATGATTCGCGAACCCGCTCCGAACTCCCGAACTGACTCAAATGATTCGCAAACCCACTACGAACTCCCTAACTGACTCAAATGATTCGCGATCCTGCTCCGAACACCTGAACTGACTCAAATGATTCACAATCAGAAGTTCCCATCCAAATCAAATGATACCGCCAGCGCTACTATTGGCTTAGTTCTCTAATTTCATTACATTTACTGAAATTAAGGTACGAAATATATGTTGTTAAATAAAATATCAATATTTCCATTCCGAACTGCTTTCCATGTCGAAACATCCACGAACATAACCAGGTGAGCAGATCGCTCTCTCACTATTTGATTGCTCTAGTCTTTATCACTCATCATCATCATCCACCAATCATGTGGTCGGATCACATCAGATTGTGGTTAATCTTGCAGATCATGACTTATATCTACTCTTCCTCTCCCTGCAGTTTGGTAATATAAAGATTCCTCCTTTGAACTCCCACCTCTTCTGTGGGTTTTATTGTTCTGGGTCTGAATTTGGGCTCCTGGGGTCTCAAAAAAGAAACATTTTCAATCTCCAAGGTGAACGTTATTGTCACAGTCTTCTGTGAGTGTTGTGTTTGGTGCCATGTGCTCTCACTTTTTCTGACCCCGCCCACCTTGTCACCTCATTACTGTTTAGTTGCTCCACCTGTGTTTCTCCCTTGCTCCCGGACTCATCACCTTCACTCCGCACACCTGTCTCTCAATCACACACACAGCTGTTGCTCATTGTCATGGACTATATATTCTCGTCTCACACACCACTCTGTCTGGCTGTATTAATTGTTATTTGTTAACTGTAGTTGTGAACTGTGTTTTGTACTTCGGTTGTAGAGTTTTGAACCCGTTTTGCCTCGTTGGCTTTTGTTTCAGTTTATTAAAAGTGCTTCCCTGCATTTGGACCCTGACCCTGTTTCTTCCTCTGCGCGTCCTACCGTGCCCTGACAGTTATGACAAGTGAAAATGCATGGAGCCAAAGTGTTTTGATATGTTGCTGTATTAACCCTTAGATATGTATATATGTAGTAAGATGTAAAGCTGATGTGTGGCGTCAGCAGGACTGTTTCACTGATGAACTCAAATGCGTGGCGTGTGATGGATGAAGCTCCTGTGGACTGATCGATGTTAATGTCTCCACACGGACTCATTTAACTTTGCTTTTAGTCATTGGCTCGGTCAATCATCTTCGTGGAAGATACTCTGACATTTAGAGGCTGTTTCTATTGTCCAGTGTTGCAGCTTGAATTAACTGACCCCAAACAATCCATCGACATGCAATAAACTCCTGGAAAGGTTCCTGTGTGAGATTGATGTGAATCCAATAGTGATGCATTGCTCTCTGGCACCACTTCAGATGTTAAATGAGCTAAGTTTGCAATTAAGAGCAGATTAGCTGCAGGCCATGAGACGAGCACACTGAGGGCCGAGGTCTCTCTCTCTCTCTCTCTCTCTCTCTCGTCTCATTCATCTGCTGCATGCGTCGAGGATCTTCAGAGTTCAGAGGAAAGGTCTGCGCTCTTCATTAATGTTGCATGTGCCATTTGAGGCATTTATGTCTCTTTCTGGTGTCACCTTGAGGGTCGGACCTGAATATCTGCCCAACTAACAGTCGTTCCACCAGCAGCAGTAACAGAGCGCTTGTTCACTCCTCTCGGTTTAATTACGTTATCAAGATGTTAGCACAAAAACATTTATACCTTATACATAGAACATTAATCTTAGTTGGATGTTTGTCTTTTATTTAAATGTAACTACCTAGCTGTGTGTGTGTGTGTGTGTGTGTGTGTGTGTGTGTGTGTGTGTGTGTGTGTGTGAGCGCTGAAGTGTATAATAGCTGTGGTCTCTGGTGATGGATCTCAGAGATGAGTTCGAGTTTAATCGGACTGATGGGGAGCTGTGTGTTCCTCAGCTCTGTGTTGATTGGCAGGAATCAGTGCATGCAGACGACGGGACACACTCGAGCCCGTCTGACGAGTGTGTGTGTGTGTGTGTGTGTGTGTCACTGTGTGATTTCACATTGTTTTCCTGCAGTCAGACAGCACAACGTTTGCTTGCTAAGATTAGGAGTTTATGGTGAAAAGATCCTTTCATTAATAATGTGAATTTATATTTTTACCTATTTATTCTTTAATAAATAAAATATCTGCCAATTTTGTCAGACGAATAATCTTGTTTATGCATTTTACATAAAATAAGGCTTTATATCTGTAGTAATTTTGCATCTCCCATAGCCAACATATCTTGTTTTAAGAATGTTCTGATAAAATCACCAAACAGTATCAGTGCATATTAAATTACATTTATGAATTTAAGCCAAGGTACTTACAAGGTAAGATCATAAAGCATATATAATTACTTTTTATCTTTACTTTTCATTTTAATGTAACCGTACAGTGTTGTTTTTGTCATTGTAATATTTATATATAAAAATATGAATAATTCTTATGATTTGTGCATTATGATTTGTATTATTATTTATAAATAATTTACATTTTCCCTAATTTTAAATAGTTATTTTAGTATCAGCTGACAGATGAGATGATGCTGTAATGTGTTTTCTTCTCCTTTTTATAAATTGAAACATCAAGTTGTTTTGTAGTCCTAATTACATAGTTTGTTTCCTCTTAATTTTTGTGTTTTATGAAATAATTTTTGCATTTGTCTTAAGGTTAATTTTTGGCCCATCAGATGCACCCATTGCAGACAATAAACCATTCATTAAATATGATCATGCATTGTGCAGGAATCGAACCTGTGCCCCTGGTGTCGCCAGCTCTATACTCTATCATCACCTGCAGGAGAGCATCCTCACATTATTACTGTAGCAGTAGTCTGCAGTCGATGTACAGTATACAGCACTCTAGTGTTTCCTCTGTTCTCCCTGTCATTGACACACACACACACACACACTCAGTGCTGAAGGCTGTGGTGTGTGATGAGATGGGCTGATAGTAATTGATTGATGACGGGCCGGTAGCTGATGACAGGTTAGTTGTGTGGCCCTTAGACCTGCTGCTTCAGTTCTTACATGTGTGAAATAACCAATTACATCTCTGCACCGCCACAGTGACTGTGTGTGTGTGTGTGTGTGTGTGTGTGTGTGTGTGTGTGTGTGTGTGTGAGTGTGTGTGCGCGTGTGTGTGTGTGTGTGTGTGCGCGTGTGTGTGCGCGTGTGTGTGTGTGTGTGTGTGTGTGTGTGAGAGAGAGCGTGTGTGTGTGTGTGTGTGTGAGTGTGTGTGCGCGTGTGTGTGCGCGTGTGTGTGTGTGTGTGTGTGTGTGTGCGCGTGTGTGTGTGTGTGTGTGTGTGTGTGAGAGAGAGAGATATAAAGCTAAAGCTGACACAGGCTAAATATTCAACCCAATATTTATGTTTAAAATGTAAAAATGGTCAAAATATATAAGGAGCATGCATTGTTGATATATTTTGTGATATATCTATTCTTTATTATTTATACCATATATTCTTATACTCCAACTGCATGTTTAAAAAATATTCAAAAATAAACATTTAAAATATCTAGTTTTATATAGGTTTTTTTTGTAAATGTTTTATACTTAAATTAAAAATGTTTTGAAAAAATATTTTTGCATATAACAATATATCATAAATTCAGACATGCAAAGGGAGTATATCTAAAAATGCACACACACAAAAAAAAAAAATATATATATATAGTTTACATTAAACCAACCAATAAAGCATTACAATAATCTAACCTTGAGATCGTAAACAAATGATTAACATTTCTGCATTTGACATTGAGAGCCGGGATATAGATATATTTTTGAGATGGAAAAATGCAGTTTTACAAATGCTAGAAACGTGGCTTTAAATAAAAGATTCTCAGTGTTATCTGGGCTTGTGTGATGGTCATTTGGGAAATAGAAAAGCATATTTAAATGTGTGCAGTCACATTAGGATATATATAAACACGTTCTTCTCTCAGTCTTGATCACATTAAGTCTGTGTGCATGTGTGTATGAAGCTCTTCTGTAGAAACGTGTGTTTTATTCACTAACTCATAAAGTCTCATAACTAACAGGCTCCTAGATCAGGTTTATTCGTCTGAGCAGAGACCGAGAGAAATGATCAAATACAGACGCAGGAGTCAGAAACCAGACACGTGCTTCAGTTAATAATAAGATTGTGTACGATATTCATTATAGTCATTTTATTATAAATATAACTGAATTGTTCAATGTTCAAATGTACAACATCTTCATTAAATATGTAAGAGATATTGTAATATATTATTAATATTTAATAAATAAAAAACATTATTATAAAATATTTAGTAGGTTCTGTTGATGTTTTTCAATACTTTTTCAAAACATTTGTTTCTGTTATTTCTCCATTTTATTTTGTATTTTTATTTATTTATTATTTTTTATTAATTCCGTCATTCATTGATTAAGTGTTTTCTTCTCTCTTTTAAACTCATTTTTCAGTCCTAATTACACACAAATATATGGTAAGTGTCTTTTTAATATTTGCATTTTGTGCAAAGGTTATGAATTTCTCAGACTCATTTCATCAGATGCATGCTTCAGGCCAAAAAACATTAATTACATATTTAATAAAAATTCTTAAATATTGTAAACATAATAATGAGTAAAATAAATATTCAGTAGCTTCCGTTGACACTTTTCAGTACTTGATATAATAAACAGAAACCCCTATATTGTATGTATTTATTAGTTTTTGGCTCCCTCTTGTTTCTGCTGATGAGCTTCCTCAAGCTCTCTTTTTAAGGTTAATACAGTGTGTCTCTGTATTTGAGTTTCCCATCCACACGTGATGATATATGTGTGTCCAGGATGTTCTGGAGCCATCAGACTCATTTCTCGGGCTGAGAGCGACTGGTAGCGGATGTTGAAGGTCTGACCGCGCTCATTAGTGTGTCTCCTGGCGTTAGCTTGGGGTTTCTCCTCTGCTTTCAGAGGGCACAGCAGAAGCACTGAACCCTGGGATTGAGTTTTTCACTGTTTAGGAGACAGCGATTGAGAAATGAGGCGGTCAACCCCTGCCTGACCCCTGGAACACAATTACAGCCCAGTTTGGTTATGGATGCTCATGGGTAACCTGTGTAATGCTCCAGGAGAGAGCACAGCTCCCTGCATGCTTCTAGAAACACACAGCAATGATGCTCAGCAGATGATGAAGGAAGGGATCACGGGTCAATAACTCCATTCTTACATTACAAAACAGAAAAATAGATTAAGTAAACATAATTAGTGTTTGAGCACAAATCAAACACAATTTTGCAATGATTATGCATAAAACAAGACGGAAATGGCATTATGGAAAAATATATATAATTGATTTTGAAATAACTTTCAACTAGATGTGTCTTGTTTTAAGCATCTTTTTATTCGATGAAAATTAAAGTAAAAAATATCTTTGCAAGGTTTATGCTTGAAACAAGAAAGAAACAGGTTGACTATGGGAAAATAAAAAATACATAAACCGTTATACATGAAACAAGTAATACAATTGTTTATATATCATATTTTAGCTGGCAAACTAGATTTAAATAAAACTATTTTGCAGGGTTAATAAAAAAATGTGTAAGAAATACATTTTGCAAATGTAGTTATTTTTTTATTATTATTATTTTTAATCTGAAAACAAGATTTAAAAGTTTTGTAAGGCCAGTGGAATAAGAACAAATATGTACGATTAATTTTACAATAAATGTAAAATAGATGCACCTTGTGTGGCTTTAGTTTTTAACAGGAAAACCAGATTTGTGCTTGAAACTAGACTGAAACAATTAGCCAATGGCATATAACATATTTTGCTGTAAATTCATAAATGCATCTTATTTTAAGCATTTTTTAACTGGAAAATGACATACAGTTTTTGCAAGGTTTATGCTTGAAACAAGTTGATGATGGCATCAGGATAAAATATACAAATGAATTTGGCAAAATAAAAAAATGCATCTTGTTTTAATGTGTATGTGTGCGTGTGTGTGTATGTGTGTGTGTGCGCGCGCTTGTGCGTGTGTGTGTGTGTGTGTGCACGTGTGTGTGTGCGCACGTGTGTGTGTGTGTGTGCGCGCGCGCTTGTGCGTGTGTGTGTGCGTGTGTGTGTGTGTGTGTGTGTGTGTGTTCTCTGTGACAGGAGTGTTTCTCAGTGCGATAGTGGGCTGTAAACAGACTGTGTGTGATTTCCCATCAGCCCTGTGTCCGGCTGCAGAGGTGACCTCCGTATCGCTGGCGAGCGCTATATCTGGATGTTGACACATTTTATGAGCGATTAGCTGTGTTTCACAGAGACCCCGCCGCTGCGAGCGTGACCTCTGACCCCGGCTGCTCCGCACTCGCAATTAACTGACAAAACCAGCAGCACTAAATCTAGAGCAGCCAGACACGACCGAGAAGAGGAGCGCTTTACCATCAGTGTGTGTGTGTGTGTGTGTGTGTGAGTGTGTGTGTGTGTGTGTGTGTGAGTGTGTGTGTGTGTGTGTGTGTGTGTGTGTGTGTGTGTGTGTGTGTGTGTGAGTGTGTGTGAGTGTGTGTGTGTGTGTGTGTGTGTGTGTGTGTGTGTGTGTGTGTGTGTGTGTGTGTGTGTGAGTGTGTGAGTGTGTGTGTGTGTGTGTGTATGTTTCATTTGTATCTTTTTCTGTTTTAGTTTTAGAAACTTTAGTACTTCATCAAACTTATTTTACTTTATATTAGATTTAGAAAAAAATCTTAAAAATTATTTTCTGTGATTGAAATAAAGCTGAAATAAAATATAAATATTAGATAAGTTTCATGTTGATTAAGTTTGAGTCATTTTATGATATTTCATCATTTTTCTAATTTTTATATAGTTTAAAATTTTACTTTAAGTAATTTTCATGGGTTTTGTAATTATTATTATTTATGCATTTAGCAGATGCTTTTATCCAAAGCGACTTACAGTGTATTCAGGCTGTACATTTTTACCTATCATGTGTTCCTGGGAATCGAACCCACAACCTTGCGCTTCATATGGCTTTAGTTTTTTCAGTTTTATTTTAAGTATTTTTAGTACATTCAATGCAACGTTTCTAATTCACTTTTTAAAATAATTTTAGATTTTGTTTGTTTGTATGACACCGCTGCACCTCCCAGTGATAAGTCATCTCATTGAAATATTGAGGCCTGTGATTGGCTGCTGCTGAGATCACATGATGTCTGTTGGCTGTCGGTGAGGAAGTTCATCATTTGTTTCATGTTTTGATTTTACACACATGTGTCTGTTCAGCTGGAGTTAAACTGGTTTATTTAGTCTGATTAGCTGTAAAGTGCACAAAAACCTTTTAAAAGCTTAATTCCTTTTTAATGTTTAATCTTTGGTGTTTAAGCAGGGCCATAATACAGTATATTCATCATGATCAGCGGCTCACAGCTTGAACACATTTACATTCATGCATTTGACAGATGCTTTTATCCAAAGCATTCAAGCTGCACGTGTTATTAGTTCATGCATTGCTTGGGAATCGAACCCGTGACCTCGGTGTAGCAGTCCAGCAATGCAGAAAGCATCAAATAAATGGGCAAAGTCAGTCAGAGTTTGTAGAGTCTTCATGACTTTGTGCTGTAGATGTGTGTGTGAACCGCGTCTGGGTTATTCCTAGCGTTGAATCTCGTCTGCTGGACTGTGACTGTTTCTCCGAGAGCTCTTGGACTTTAACCTCGTCTGAGATGAATTATAGTCTCTCCTGCTCTCGTTAGCAAGGGCTGATGGGGAATAAAGCAGCTCGACGCTGGAACCTGCTGAACGCATCGAGCTGAAACTCTCCCAGAAACCCTTTCACCAGGAACTGGTTCATCAGTATCACTGTGTCACCAAAGAACAGAGACCAAATGAAGAGTAGACACACTCCACCAGCCTGTGTTCAGCAGCATCACTCATTCTGTAAGCTTCAGACAGGACAGCCCACTTCTTTCTCTTTTAATGCAATCAACTCTTTATTCTGCCATAAAATGAGCACAGTTCTGTCGTACGTGCTGTAACATACATGCATATTTAAACCTTTCATACAAAAAACAGCACTTAACACCAACTGCGTACAATTGGGAAACACTTGGCAAAAAGCAAATGGAAAAAAATATAGGTATAAATAAATACATTTTTATATTTATTTAAAAATATATCAATTTGTATTCACAAATACAATTTATAAATATATAAGTAAAATAAAAAATACTTAAGTAAATCTATTTATAATAGTATAATAATAATAGTATTTTTATTTATTCAAATATATGTATAATATATATATAAAATATATATAAATATAAATAAATACAAATATATCTGCTAAATGAATAAATGTAAATGTGTGTGTGTGTGTGTGTGTGTGTGTATTAAGTAATATTAAGCAACATTAAAAAATACAAATGATTTATTTTCATTATATTACTACAATTATTTTAAGTAAGTAATATATACATAATATAAAACATAAATAATGATATTTTATGGCATGATCAACTGATTCAGAATCAGATTTCATAATTAATATATTTAAGTCTAAGCTATGACATTGTATATTTTTGATAGATGTTGGCCAGTAATTTCAAAATGTAGTCACCAAATGTGGTTTCTGAGTGAGAGGTTAATTTGGCGTGTCTTTAAGGAGCATCATTTGTAAATGCACTATTCATTTATGTTCTATTTCTTGAGTGGCTTGACTTCCTGTCCCTTTACTTCCTGTTTCTTCTTCTTCTCAATGTCTTTGTGAGTGTCCTTTGACATCGGCATCATCAAACAGAGGCGTTTCCATGGCAACCGCCTCCACAGCAGCTGTTTGTGAGGAAACGCTCTCAGTATCTGATGCTCTCTTCCCAGAGGACAAAAGCATCCAGACGTGTGGCTGATTTCATGTTTTCTGTGAAAGTGTGTAAATCAAAGTGAAGATGTTAAAGTGCTCTGCGTGGATTGAACACACAGAGGGTCAGACGAAGCCCCAGACACACAGATAAATGAGTTTTTGAGGGGAATGCGTTACATAACACTGTATAATAGATGAGCAGCTCTTCTAGAAGATCACATCTGTCCTCCAGAGGAATCACAAACTACAGCTCAACATCTCCACGCAGAACTGAGGAAGAGCTGATTAATTCTTCATCAGTCAGAGTTAGACGTCAACACAATGACAGACAGAACAGAGTACGCTGGGAAATAATGCTGTGGATAGAAGATTAATAATAATTAGACTAAATAATTACAAAATGGCAAGTAACACAATGAATTAAATGTGAAAAAGAAAAACGGAAATGTAATTTACAGATCTGTTTTTCCATTTTCAGGATTCTTTTAAATTAAAGTAATTAAGTAAATTTAAGAAAAAAAATTACAAATGTAAGTAAAAAAAAAGGAAATTTTAGTGGCAAAGAGAGAATATATATATATATATATATATATATATAATGATAATATAAATATAATATAACTTTTTATTAATGATTGTGTCAGTTCAGTTTTAGTTAATTTTAGTACTTTAGACTAAATAAAAATGAGAAAAGGCTTCTGGATATAGTATATATAATATATAATAACCCTGCTTTGACCGTCTGAAATCCAGACGTCTTCCTGATGAGAGATGGATGATGATAGCTATAGTCATCATGAAATCAGTTTTTGACATCACTGGCAGATGTTAGACATTTTCAATGTCAGATTTTACCAATTTCTTCACCATCCAATTAATTCCTCAAGCCCAGCTCACAGTTTTCTCATTAAATCTCCTATTTCTCTCAGATGCATCAGACTCCTGAAGTGTAATGATGTGTTGTGTCAAGCTGACTCTGATCAGTGTGAGTGGATGAATGTCAAATGTAACTCAATATCGTCTCATATGAACGGACTGATGAATGCATGTGATTTCAGCTAGACGTATTCGAGGAAATTCACTCTCTCTAATAGATCTTAAAGTTTCTCAGTCATGTCAAGAAGAAAGTGTGTCTGGATCATTGTCCCCCGCCGGCCGTAAGCGCGGCTCTAAGCATGTCGTTTGAGAAACAAATGTAGGTGTCAAGATTTTATGGAACGGCGTCCATGAACATACAGCATTTTATGAGTCAATCCTGTCTGCTGGGCTACAAAACAGCCTTGTAAAATAGTTTCACCCTGGAGGTCAGAAGAAACACACCTGCTGCTGAAACCAATCACACGGTCACACGCTTTCACTCTCGGAGTCTCCTCGTCTGAGAAAAACAGCGTTTCTGAGAGACGGACCAGACCGTAGATTACTCTGGACAAGAGCATCCTCTAAATGCATGAATGTACATGTGAAGGTGGTATTTGTTGTACTGAAGATTTAAATGTCAACAATGTTATTACTGTGTTATTAATGTTAAATGAGTCAAGACACTCCAGGTGAACACGCTGAAACAATGAGCTGAAATACAACACTATACTTCTCCAGGAGATTGATTACATTAAAAAAATGTATTCTGAAATATCATGTTTAACTACACGAGCGAAGCATTAAATATGCATTAATATGTGCATACATTTACAGAAAATAAAGAAGAACACTGGATAATGCCAAGTTTAAAAATATCTTAATTTGTGTTGACATATAGAGAGGGGATTCGGGATTTCTCTTAAGGCGTAATATGTTGTATAATCCAGTGTGAATTATATATGAACAAACCCTCAGTAAAAACCTTGAGAATACTGAGAGGAATAAAACTGTAAGTGCTGCTGAAGTGGAGGAACAAACTGTTCAAGATATGGATTGGTACTGCATCTAAAGACGCAAATAGATCAAATGCAGTGAAGTTAACACTTAAATGTATTTACTGGATTCTTTCCACTAGTCTGAAATGGCATGTAATGAAAAGCCAGATAACAGACACATCTTAGCTTAAACACTTGAGAAGAGAGTGAATGTGAACTGAACTCCTTCATCTTCAGCCTGACCAGCAGGATCTGAATCATTGAGTGTCTCACGTGTTCCTCTGACAGATGTCTGATGAAGTTTCACCTCACAGGTCAGTCAGATGACTTTCCTCTCATGCATGTTCACATTGGCACGGGTTTGATGGGGAACTCCATGTTCCTGTGAATGTTTCAATCTTTTGTGTTTCTCTTCAGAGAGCTGAGGCTTTATTGCCACACTTCAGCAGTCGGACGTTGTTCATGATCAGAGCTTCTGCAGAATAAACCAGAGGGACATTAGAGTGAGGTTCAAATATGGCTGGCTGTGGAACAAGCAATAATTAGTTAAAATATGAGACTGAAACAAACATTTTTACAAAAGGATTTATTGATAATAAATATTTAAACCTGGTAATTGAGTTTCTAAGTACAGAAAGCTGACTTGTTTAATTTATGAATGACAAATACACATTACATCATATTTATTAGTGAATGTTGAAACTGCATTATCAAAATAGATGAGAATTTTACATGCAATCAAAATAAATCTTAATTTTAGGACTAAATATCTTTAAAAAGTAGTCTAAGCACCAAACAATGTCTGTTAGCAGCATACACTTTTTCAAAACCAGCGAAAAAGACAACAGAATACAGATTTGAGGTAAAGATAAGTCAATAATTATAATTTTGGTTTTTTTTTTTCACAATTGTTTTAAGAGAGACAGTAAAATATCTATATTTCTGATAGATATGAGAAACGAAATGAAGGACAGTTTAGTCTCTCAGAAATCATCAAACCAGAGCGTCTTGGCCAGTGTTTTAGCAGGAGAAACATGTTTTCTGACTCTCTGAATCTGATTATACACTTTGAAATACTGAAAAGTGTGTAAGTTCACACACATGTAAATAAACAGCGAGTTCAGTGTGTGTTGTTTGTACTCTGTTGATGAATAATTCATGTTCTGGTACATGTGTCTCTGCGGGTGAGGGAACATCTCACTTGAAATCATTGCACTGCAAATATTCTGAAACCATGAACTTTTGAGGAACTTGAGTGTGGCACAGAGGGCTTTATTTATTCATGTTCTCTTTCAGCAGCCTCTGAATCTACATCTCACACTGTGTACAAGAAACTTTCCTAATATTGTATTAAACAGGGACAAAAGTCACAAGTTCAGCTGTAAAACAGCGACTAGACTGAGATCATTTCTAGCACTAGAGCAGATTCTGTCTGTGCTC